>NC_136020.1:12589238-12889238 GCF_048128805.1 Centroberyx gerrardi
AGGAGTCCGCTTATAACTGAAGAGGGAGCGCAACAGCGTCAGTGGACTTGCATCTTCCTGAGTGGACCACAACGAGACGGCTTTTTGCTTGCGCACACTTTCAGCTGACTTCTTCCTTTCCCCCCTGTAGCAGTGGAACAGCAAACAGCACAGGGGGTTAACATTAACAAGACAAGACAAGACATAGGGTTGCTGGGATGGATAACAACGCAACGCCTTCTAGTTTGGAGTCTGGTTCAAAAGGGCGTTCATCGCGTGATCTGAGACCAGAAATTATTTTAACATTGGTGCTGATAATACTTACGGTGAGTACGCTAGTTTGTGTTTTACGCAACTTTCAAAAGAAAAATGTTTTGTAGTGTTGATGAGATAGCTAGCAAGATAGATAGATGGATAGATAGATAGATAGTTTTGTATTTGGTAGCTTTATTGATCCCCAATAGGCAGCCCGCGGGCCAGGTCCGAGAGCCAAATGTCTGGCCCGCGCCGACCCATTGGCACTTGAACTAGAGGTCTGCAACCCGACGGGACCCGAGACTGTATATCGGGTATTGGCCTGGTCGGGCTTGGTTTTTAAATAAATAATTTGGGCTCGGGTCGGGTCGGGCTCGGTTGTTGTTTTTTCATGCGTGGAAAAAAGCACAATGTTTTATGCTCCTCGCTTTCTCCTGAAGCTCAGTGTCACTGCAGGCTGGGCACACACAGCCCCCCTCCCTCTGCTGCTCTCTCTCTCTCTCTCTCTCTCTCTCTCTCTCTCTCTCTCTCTCTCTCTCTCTCTCTCTCTGTCACTGGACGTTCCGGACGTTGTGGCCCTTGGCTTGGCATGCTTGACATAATTTGGCCCTTGGGGAAAACGAATTGGGGAACCTATGGGATAATATGGGAGTCCTGAAATACTTGCTATTTACTTTACGTTTCAGGAACTTTTTATGTGTCTATAATGCTGCATTGGACACTAACCCAAATGTGTGTTGTCCCAAACTACAGATCTGCTGATGCATGACTCCTGTGTTTTAAGACTGTATATATAATGAAGCGGGTGTTGTGTCCAGGCTGGGTGCGCGGTGCTGCTGGGCTTCACAGCATCAGGAAAGCTGCTGAAGAGCTACAGCGTTGAATGTGGGAGCGACAAGGAGGTAAAAGCACATCTGCTGTCACTGTTACTGATGCTCCATTATCAGGTTAGACAGCGATGTGCCGACCTATGAACAGTGGAAGTCTATATGCCATTTGTGGTGCCAGAATTGCGTGTGTGTGTGTGTGTGTGTGTGGTTATCTAAGTCATGTTTCATTTGACTTCATTATGACCTTCATGTCTGGGGAAAAAGAGTGGAAAAAGCAAGTGTCAACCGAAAAATGTCAAATGTCTCTACCACAGGAGTTAATGGAGAATTACCACCAGCCAGCAGTCAAATACTGGTAAATTTTGGTTGTGACTTATACTGGTAAGTTTGGCAAGTAACCAACCATCATCTGAAGCTCTTATTTGAGTCTGTATCCAGATGAAGTGGCTGGTGAGTTTTGGGGATTTTTCCAGCCACTGCAGCCAGAGGGCAAAACGAGCTGGCGTCCCGTCCTGCACGCGCTGATATGATGTGATGGTGTGTGTTTGTAGGAAGCAGCCAGGTTGCGAGCACAGACCAAAGTTTTGTATCAAGTGACAATATCCACTCTGCTGATCTGTGTCATCGGACTGCTGGAGGTCTGGGTGAGGAACAGCACAGTTCTGAAACTGGTATGTGTGTGTGTGTGTGTATGTGTGTGATATTTGTATTTAGTCAGGAAAATACTTGCGGTTTTTCACTGTCTCCTCTCTCTCTCTCCTTAGTTAGTATTTGTGATCCTAGTACTGAGTTTCGTTATGGTGGGTCAGTATGCAAACCAGTGGATTGCAGAGACTGAGGTGAGAGCCCAAGTGCAGTAAATCAAAACGAATAGTAATAATGAATCTAATAATGAATAGAATATATGAGAAATGGTAGCAGTAGAAATAAGGCAGAATTCAGCAGTCCTTCCTCTGCAAGGACAAAAAACTGCAGGTGTTTTTGGGTTCAACTTTTTTTTTGTTCAATTTGCCTCTAGGAGCAAGAGGAGTTTAAGAAGCGCTACCTGTCCCTGCTGCCTCTGAAGGAGATCAAGAGTTCACTAACACGCTGCTTTTTACTCCAGAATGTGTACGAATGGCAGGCTGAGGTGAGACAGGTGCCCCAGTGCAAAAACTACCAAGCACAGCAAGTGCTTTTAGCTTGTTTGAGACATGTCCAATTCATTTAAAGGTCAGTTACAAGTCGCTGAAATTAAACTCTTAGATTGTTAATTCAGGAAAATTGAAGGAAAATGTAATCTTGTGACATCAAGTTGTCTGATAGGTTTGAAAGAAAATGGGTTATGGTGCTTTCATTCATCACCTACTTTTAAAAATGTTATTGTTTGATTTCAAGTTTTGACATATATAGAGTTCAGTGTAAACCACTTCTGGTGTGTGTGTGTGTGTGTGTGTGTGTGTGTGTGTGTGTGTGCGTGCTCCCTGCAGTATAAGTGTTGTGGCCTGATGAATGGCTTCCAAGACTGGACCTCCTCCATCCCAGACTCCTGCTCCTGCGACCGAGGAGACGGCAGCGCCGCATGTGTGAGAGTCGCTCGCCTTTCAGCCAGAGCCGCTGAGCACAAAAAGAGTTTAACAGAAACAGAAAAATTATTTTAAAAAAATGAATCCTGCCATCCTGTTCGGAGGCTTTATAAAGAATGAAACTAAACTAAACTAAACTGGTCAAAAAGTCATTGTGAAATTCACTCTGGGAACTAAATCACTATTCATCACATATTTCCGTCATCACATCTTTCACATGAAATCAGTTGTTTTAAATCAGCCAATGTTCAATGTACATTTTATAACACTACTGTATATACAACTGTGTATTATACAATGTAATGAATGGACACAATGTTGACTATTCTGTTTTAGGTCGAAGTTTTCAACACTACTTTGTCCTACATTAACACTACCCAACAGCTGGTTTATGAAAAGGTAAAATACAACTGCCCTTATATTAATCTGACTTGAAATATCATGCAGTATCCTTGGTAAGAACAAATAAGAGATGAACACCCTTAATAATGTGTGTGTGTGTGTGTGTGTGTATGTGTATAGCCATGTCTTCCTGTAGTCTTGTCCCTTATGGATGAACGCAGTTCCACATTTTGGAAGGTCATGACATTTTGGGTAAGCAATACTATTTTTACAATAAGGCAGATCATTTCACTTGTTTCAGCATCCCTTGATTTAAGAAAATTCTTGAAACAAGTTGGATTGCATTGCAAAAAACAAGTGACAATACCCCCTTCCCCCTTTCAGATTTTTTCACTTGTTTTAAGAAAAGTAAGATTAAAGATCACCTAAGATTGACATGTTTGCATTGTAAGCTTGTAATTTCTTCCAGTGCACTGCATCATATCAGTTGTTCTGATGTTGTTTTCCCCGTCTTCAGATCGTCCTCTGTGGCTCCATCGCTGCCTGCTTCTCATTATTGACCATGACATTTGTAGCAGGTGTTTGTGTAAGTAGGCCTACCTGTGATAACACATTTAATTACCACTCTGGCATTTCCATATACAGTGTATGGTCAACCAACAAACCTAAACAAAAATAATGTAAATGTTTTTCTCTGTATTTCCCAGGGTTTTTTTGTGTTCTACTGTTATGAAGGAGGGACAGAGTGGATACGCCTGGGGGGAAAGAAAATGGCCCCGGTGGTGTACATCAGAAGGCCAACAACAAACAATAACACTGAAACAGAAGACAAAAACAGAGGGGAGGGAGCAAAGGATGGCGAAAAGGATGGCGAAAAGGATGGCGAAAAGAATGGCGCTGTGGTCGAAAACGTAGAGGAAGGGACGAAAGGGGGGGGTGTAGCAGCAAAAGACGACAGAAGAGAAGAAGAAGAGACAGAGGGTGAGCGGGAAGGAAAAGAGGTGGATGAAGAAGATGAGAGTCTAATGTGGCACATTCCTCTGGCAGAGCTGAGGAGGCTGCAGAAAGAGCATGACCCGCCCCCGCTCCTTTTGCAGCTTCGATGCATGTGTCTTTTAGATAGCACCATGCCCCTCCACGTGATCCAGCTAGATGAAGGTTCACCGCTGCTGCCCAGTGGGGCGGTGCTGACCGACGT
This sequence comes from Centroberyx gerrardi, assembly GCF_048128805.1. Taxonomy (NCBI): domain Eukaryota; kingdom Metazoa; phylum Chordata; class Actinopteri; order Beryciformes; family Berycidae; genus Centroberyx; species Centroberyx gerrardi. The sequence goes on from NC_136020.1 coordinate 12,593,408, forward strand.
CGCCACAATCAGACAGCGGTTTTGGGGAGAGAAACACGATGGTCCACCACCGGAGCTAGATGCACTGGAAAAAATGTCTTGAAAAAAATCAGTGCACGTGGATGTGTGTTTCGCCGATTGTGTGTTCATTTTTTTCAGTTTTATTTTTCCTTGTTCTCTTCTTTATTGATTTTTATTGACTGCTATTGCTTCCGTCTATACTGTCGATATGCTACATTGATTTGTTGACATGATTTGTTTTTTCCTGTCCATCCCAAAGAATCATATTTGAGTTGCAGTCACTCCAATCACTGAATAACATTTGAAGACTTAAAGGAGTACTCTCTGACTTTTTGGCTGATAAGCACTTTGATCAGTTGCGGTGTGAGGGAGATTGTGTGTGTGTGTGAGATAAATTGCAGATTTATATTGACAAAAACTGCCATAATCCCAGGGTACTTTTTAGTGTGTTAAACTCTGTCACCTCCTCCACTCCCACCCCCTGCTTAGAAGTGTCTGTCTCTAAATGTGAGGATTTCCTAAACTTCTTTAGAGACAAAGTACTTGATATCAGAGCTAGTATTAGTCCACCTGTAAATAGCCTATCCATCTCCTCTGAGAACACTGCAGTTCTAAATTTCCTTACTTCCATCACTCTACCAGAACTTCATCATATTATCTCCTCTATGAAGACCTCCACCTGTTCTCTCGACATTATTCCAACGAAACTCTTCAAAGAAGTTATTGGCACCATTGGCCCCAGCATTCTTTCAATTATTAATAGCTCTCTGGAAACCAGCCATGTTCCCCAATCTTTCAAACATGCAGTGATCCAGCCACTTTTAAAAAAACGGAATCTAGATCCTTCACTCCTCAATAATTACAGACCAATCTCCAAACTCCCCTTTCTTTCTAAAATCCTTGAAAAAGTAGTTTTTAACCAACTGTTGTCCCACCTGGCTCAAAACTGCATTTTTGAAAAATTCCAATCTGGTTTCAGAGCTCTTCACAGTACTGAATCTGCATTACTAAGAATAACTAATGACCTCCTTCTAGCTGCTGACTCAGGTAACTGCTCCGTCCTCTTGCTCCTAGATCTAACTGCAGCCTTTGATACAGTAGATCATTCCATTCTCATTCACAGGTTAAACCATTGGGTGGGGGTCTCCGGTTCTGCCTTAAACTGGTTTTCTTCATATTTATCTAACAGATCTTTCAGTGTCTCTATTAGCGACTCATCTTCTTCCTCTGCCCCCATGTCCTGTGGTGTCCCCCAAGGTTCCATACTTGATCCAATCCTCTTCTCCATCTATTTGCTTCCACTAGGCCACATTATTCAAAAACACAACATTTCTTTTCACTGTTATGCGGATGATACACAGATCTACCTCCCCCTAGAGCCTAATAACTACACCAAACTAACTGACCTCAGTAACTGTCTTCAAGACATCAAGTCCTGGATGGCTGCAAACTTTCTTCAGCTCAATGAGAATAAAACTGAAGTTATCTTATTTGGACCACAGCATTTGACCAACATTATTTCTCCTCATCTTGGCCCATTGGCCCCCTCTGTTAAACTACATGCAAAACATCTTGGGAGTCATATTCGATTCAGGATTGAAGTTTGACAAACAAATCAATCAGGTAGTAAAATTAAGCTTTACTATTATTATTATTATTATTATTATCATTATTATTTATCATCACTCTGAGCTTTTCTCCTCTTCTATTGTGTTCGTCTCCTTTTGTTGTGTTTTCCTCTGTGTGTGTTGTAAAGCACTTTGGATCAACTGTGTTGTGTGTAAAGTGCTATATAAATAAAGTTGAGTTGAGTTGAGTTGAGTGTGATTGGCAGCAGTTTCAAACTGAGGATACATGATTCCCTATCCCGGGAAGTTCATCTGTATCTAGCCACGGGCCAGCTTCGGGGGTCCCGCCAAATCTCATGCAATAACTCATTTTTTCAGTTTCCAGAGTCTCCCTAATCGAAATAAAGTTTCTCTTTGAACGTGTGCAGTTAGTTGTGAGCCAGAATCCCCAAAATTAATCCTGAGCAAAGTGACAAATTCAGCCTGCCTTGACCCAAACCTGTTGGGTGCAGTTGGGTCCCATCTGGCTCAGGCATAAATGTCACACTGTAAACTGAACTGCCCTCACATATTACACTATAGGAGAGTCAACAGCAAAACAGCTGTTGTATACACTGCGAAAACCTAGCAATTTGATCCAGTCATTTAGTGAAACATCTCTTGTTCTCAGTGCAGTTTCACTTATCTCAAGTTATTGCCACTTGACAGTTTCTCAAGATAAGGCACTGTAGATTACTTGTTTCAAGAAAATGTGGATAAAAGGATGAACGTCCAATGCTGATAGCCATCTGAGAAGAGCTAAATAGACCGCAGCTTGTTCAGATTTGGTTTATGAAGGATCTAAAAATACTTGGATGGGAATCTCCAAGTTGGGGACCATTTCACCACTTTTTATTGTCGAGTCTGATCTGCAGGCTCACCCGTTGTCATTTTGCAGTAAATCCAGTCTGAATCCAGTCTGGTCGACAATGTGTTTACGATCTGTTGGTTATAACGCGTACAACGGTTGAATGATAGCAGTGAGATGTAGGCAAGGCACATGGGGGCTGGTCAGCTGTGGATAAATTGTTGAATAAAGATGACCTATATCTAAAATAAAACAAGGAACTATTCTGCACTGACCCAAAGTTTCTGGTGTGTGTTTTACCGTGGTAAAGATAGCATGATATTTGATATTCGTTTGACATTAAAATTCAAACAGAGGATTTCACAAGACTACGTCTAGATAAAAAACCTACTGTATTTAGACTGGTCCAACCTGGGCTAAATTGTCAGTGAGAGCCTAAAGATTGTTTTAAACCCCTTTCCAGATTTGTGAAACTTTTTATCTATTTGTGAAAACAGAGTAAAGGCTGATTTCACAGTTTTTTCTCTATACACACAATAAAATATATGGTCTAGATCAAAAACTGCTGTACTTAGACTGGTCCAACCTGGGCTAAATTGTAAATGAGTCCCTAAAGATCATTTAAGACCCTTTCCAGATTTGCGAAACTTTTTATCTATTTGTGAAAACAGAGTAAAGGCTGATTTCACTGTTTTTTTCTCTATACACACAATAAAATATATGGTCTAGATCAAAAACTGCTGTACTTAGACTGGTCCAACCTGGGCTATATTGTAAATGAGTCCCTAAAGATCATTTAAGACCCTTTCCAGATTTGTGAAACTTTTTATCTATTTGTGAAAACAGAGTAAAGGCTGATTTCACTGTTTTTTTCTCTATACACACAATAAAATATATGGTCTAGATCAAAAACTACTGTATTTAGACTGGTCCAACCTGGGCTAAATTATAAATGAGTCCCTAAAGATCATTCAGATTATTGTGGTGCTTCTCTAGACTGTAAACGTCATTTCCCACTTCAGTGTCTGGTACTAGTCAATTTATGGACATACTGTATCTAGTTTACATTGTTCCAACAAAGTATGACAAACATACGGCCCTCTGACGGGAAATGCTGGTGTGTTCATAGGTGGTTGCCTAGCAACCCCACTCTGATTTCCCACCATTCCGCTTCAACTAATCTACTTAACGCAGGGCAGGAACCTCTGGCTGGCTGCAGTCAGTGTAAACAGCAGCAAATCAAGCAGTGTGTGTGTGTGTGTGTGTGTGTGAGAGAGAGGGAGAGAGGGGGAAAGAGAGCAGAGGGGAATTTGGTTAGCGTTAAATGTGATGTATCTATGTCATCTAGGCTAATAGCTGAAGACTGTTCTTTGTGGGACAGAAGACTATTTTTCCCATACTTTCCAGACATTTATGCCAGTTCAAAACTTTTCAAGACCTGAAAAAGATCAAAAGTAGCTTCTATGTTTTTCTTCCAGACTTTTCATACCTGTGTCAGAAGTCTGGACCTAGTCTTAGTGGCTAACAAGCCACAATACTTCAATTAAAGGACATGTGTAGCATATCTTAGTTCTGTAATGAATGATGCTTAAACACTTGCTGTATGTAATCCAACGTTAAAACTAGATTTGGTCATTTAATCTTGATCCCAGTTTAGTCATAGCATCACCAGGCACTCGTTTATCCCCACTGCAGCAAGATTGTTTCATTTGCACATGAAATTATGCAGTATCACATGCCTGTGTGAGTACTTTGTGTTTTTATTGTTTTCATTATTTATTTCTACTACTGTCAACCATGTCAGCAAACCAAATTTGAATGGATAAATGAAGCCTGTTTATTGTCGTTCTGTCTGTAAGTTGAAGTGCAGCTGCTGTCTTGGGAGAGATCCTTGATGTCAGTATTAAACCTGGTTAAATCAAAGTTAAATGAATAAAATACAAACTTTGAACAATTCTGTGTTTACCATATGGTGTGTTAATAGTATTCTGACATGACATGTATTTCATACAAGTGTGTACACAAAGCTCATTAGCTGTGGCTCCAACCACCTGTTATTGATTCCAGTCATCTGTAACTGATTACAATCATCTGTAATTGATTACAATTATATGTAAATGATTACAGTCAGCTGTGGAGAGGATTTTGAAAAAGGAATTTCAGTGTGCAGATCCCAGCACTCTGATACCTTAGAAACTGAACGATTCCAAACTATTAGTACTGACAAATCTATCAAATCATTACTTTTATTACTTTGAAAGAATCCTCCACATTCATATGCTCCAACCAGGTTACCCATCCACATTAGCAGCTATCAATAAGTGAAGTCACATCAGATAACAACAGGTCACAGAAATAAATCCTCCATCAAACATTTCAAGTTTTATTTTAATGCTTCTGCCAAACCTTTTACACCCAAGAAGAAGCAACTGAAATGTGATGCCGTTTACAAGACAGTGAAGCGGTCAGGAAAAAAAAACAAACAAACAAAGAAGTGATGGGTGCTTAAATAAAGTCTGCAAATGCAACATTATATTGGAACTAATATAATGTCAAAGACTGGGACACAAACTCGTAAAAAATACATCTAAATAAATACATTGTAGACATTTAGCTAGCATTTTTCCAGATCGACTTAACAATGAGTGCAACAGTAGAATAAGCTTCAATTCCTAGATCGTCAACATTAAGAGCAACCAATAATAAAGACTGCAAGGGTCAACGCCACAGTGTCCAGACAAAGAAGACCTGAATTAAGACCTAAAAGCTAATGCAGGCTGTAGTTAATGTGCTAGAGCCCTTATCGTTACGTCTGTGTACTTGTGCTTTGATTAACTTACTTTTAGATCAAATACAAAATCATAATAATAATAATAATAATAAAAAAAACATGTTATTCAGAGGAGTTCAGCATGTTGTGTGCCTGCTATGGCTGAAGCCTCGACCCCACGGAGCTTCCAGGCTTTTGTTTCATGGCTCTATGTTGAATAAATTACAAAGACACTCTGGTGGATGGACACACACAGATACAGCATCACTAACTGTCTGTGTGTGCAAGGATGTTAAAGGTATTCGAAGTATCTACTGAGGCACATCCAGATTTATCGTCAGAATAGAAGTGGATGAGCCTGGTCCTGTTCTCTCAACCATAAACAGCTGTACTCTGCAGCCGTTAATATTACAGTGTCTGTATAAACGTCTCTAAGTTGTTTCTTCTGCACATGTTCTTGGTCCTTCTCCTTCCAGCCGGCGTTGAGAAACTCTACACAGGAGATACAGTTTCCGGCTGTATCTACGGTGATGGACAGCTTCCCGCTTCTGAAGAAACAGTCAGAGAGGGTAAATTGTAGAAATGAAACTGTGTATGGGACTTAAAATCTTCAGGGGTAACGGTTTGTAAAGCACTCTCTAAATTAGAATTACAGTGAGCTTTACTGCTTTTCCCTCTCTTGTGGTAACCTGGGAGAAAGTAAGCGATCTTTCTTGCTTGGATTTTTTTTAATTCTTAATCATAATCACAGTAAGAAACATCGAACATCCTCGAGGGTATTGCTCTAATAATACCAGAGATGGAGTTTCTTACTGTGATTAATGGGTGCGATGTTGATGCAATGTGTAGGAGGAGCCGCACCAAAATGACAGTAAAGAACACCCTGTCCAGTTTTATATCTTTTATAAAACAGTTACCAATGCATGTGTACTGTCGGAAAAATGCCCTTTAAAGTAGCTGTGACACCAAAGTTTTAGACAGAAAGGACACTGATGGTTCTTCTTCACAACAGAAACTAACAATAAAAATCAAGTAAGGTTGTTAACTAGCTCACTGGTTACCACAAGAGTTAGCCAGGTGTCAAACGTGGCGATCTATTATATAACGCTATCTAACATGATGGACAACAGTGGGGAAATGTGCCGTCGTTCTTCTCACCCATGACATCCATCGATTCCTCGGCCAGGGACTCGGCGTTTACATACTTGCTGCCAAATATCCGCACCAGCTGGTCGAAGAACTTGCATTCCTGCTTCTCTCCTCTGGAAATATGAGGCAGAATGTCAGACCTTAAACGTGTGCAAGAGTAGTGGATTACATGTAATGAGATAACGGTAACTGCATTACAATGACTTCAAAAGGTCACTGACTGAGAAACAGTTACTTTTGAAAATATAGATGAATATAGTGTTAGAATTACACAGAAACATGTTTAAAAGGGAAAAAAGGCATTTAGATTGTAAGACACAATTTTACACATCTTGGGATACTAGTTGATGATGGTTATACATGATGTAAATACCGCTATTCAAACAGTAAAGTGCAATACACTGATCGCTTAACTGATTGTTTTCTATATTACATATGTTGTTTTCTATGATTGTTTTTTTAGATTTTCTATCTTGTTTTCCAATTCTATGTTAGCCATCTTAAGTACACCAGCTGATACCAACCATTCACAAATGTTGATTTGAATAGCAATGGCCATTCTTTTCATTCAACCTGTGAGAATGACACTAAGAGTTGAATGTATACTGGGTATATAAAGCTAAACTTAAACCAACGCTTCAATATTCTGTAATCTCCTGATGTCTTGGGTGAACACCAACAAAACGACAATAAGACAACAACAATAAAAGGAATAATTTACACCAGCCAAAATGGTTTAAAGAGCTGGTGGTTCATCTTGCATGTATGCTACATTAATCTGAGGTATTTAGCTGCGACTCTTCCCAGAGCGGCTTATGATGAGTGAGCAGGTTATGGAGCTTTTACATTTTTCCTTCTACGAACTGGCGGAAGTTGGCCCTCAGCCTCTTGATCCTGTTCTGACACTGTTCGGGCGTCCGCAGGAAGCCCTGGCTGGCCATGGCCTGGGAGATCTGGACGAAGATGTGTTTGTTCTTGGTGCAGCCCCTCAAGTCCTCCTGGATCTCCTCGCTCCCCCAAATGTCCAGCAGGACCTCAGTCTCCCCGTCACTCCAGGGCAACTTGGAGCCGCCAGCCACCCACTGGTTAGCTGAGGTAAACAACAGAGTGGGAAATTTTAGCAGCAGAATTATTAGAATAAGAAGAAAAGCTATAGAGGCAGTTATATGGACTTATAGAATTGCTTGATTGCTATTGTAGAGAAAAATCTGAATTAGGTGACATGTACTGGATGTAATGTTGAGCTAAAGTAATAAACAGAGGATATGATTATTTGGGCGTTTTTGTTAGAAAAAAATAATTGAATTAGGTGACACATTTAGTCGCCTCATGTCTTGTATTTATGGTAATACTTTCCATGTGTCAACTCGGTTGATCTTGTGCTGTAACCACCAGTCCAGAGAACAGGATGAGAAGCACATGGAAAGCTGGGTAATAAAAAGGGGTGGCGCATATAACACAAAGCATATTATGTCTGAAAAATGGCTATATGACAGAAGGGCTTATTATTGTGGAAACTTCACTCCTGTGTTGGGAATCTTTTATAAAGTTGAGTTCATGGAAAGTGTCACCGTATTACATATTTAATATCCATGGGATCCAGTGGTGTCCATATTCCACTCATAATTCAGATAATTCACCACCTAGCTGCTAAAAGAAAAGATTCCAGATTCGTTTTTGGTTCACCTTTCTTTTGGCCAAGCACAGGTGTGGAGTCAGCAGCCTCCTCTGTGGCGGAGGCGTCTCCGGCTGAGCCGTCTGCTTTCAGCTCCCTCCTGAAGATCTCCTCCATCTGATTGAAGAATTTAAACTCCTCCCTGAAGGTGAACAACACCTCACTTAGCCAATGATGCACTTCATAACTACAACAGGGTTCCTGCACATTTTTGCTAAACAGATTCCATGACTTTTCTGATTATTCTATATAATACAGTTTCAATGACCAATGCTTGTCAGAGACTATCATCACATGTTACATTTATTGCTGAACAGCTGATAAGAATGTCCCAGGTCTTACTTTGGCTAGCTAAAACTAATCAGTAAATTGTTCTTTTTTTTATTATTCCTTCAAGGTATCAACTGTATACCTTCCTGCAGCCATGCTTTAAATATTTTTTCAACTAGGCAAATGCATAATAATAAATCACCATGACATTTCCAAAACGTTCTAGACATGTTGATGTTTGGCAAACACAACTATCAAATTCCAGGTCTGACACTTCCAGGTCTTCCATAACTGTGGGAAGTGTGAAATATGTATTTCCAACAGCACACATCCAAAAAAAAGAAAAAGGAGATTTTTCCTCACATGCTGACATGAGTAGATCAGTTAAATTTTCACAATAATCAAACTTTTACCTCCTTGGATTAATTAGATATGATTTGTAGAAAAAGATTTTCTTCATTACAGTCAAACTAATGAAGTTTAATAGTGTCCAGGTGTACAGGTGAGTGTCTTGACACCTGACTGACTGACCTGAAATTGCCTCTTGAAACCCACAGAACTGTCAATAATAATAATAATAATAATGATGATGATAATAATAATAATGATCATTTATTTAGAAGGAAGAACATTCATAGTGCTGTCATCACTGACTTGTCATGGAGGAAGCCGGCTTTCAGGCGCTTTATGCGGGTGTAGCACTGCTCTGTCGTCCTGATGAATCCTCGGGCGCTCATCTTCTCGGAGACGTACTCGAACACGTGGCGGTTCTTTAGGCAGCCTCTCAGGCTGACCTGGACGCTGTCTTCACCCCAGATCTCCAGCAGGACCCGGGTCTCCCGGTCCGACCAGGGCATCTTTCTGCTCGACTCGGCCAGCAGGTGACTGGTCGAGGCCTGGTCGTCTAGAAGGAGGAACAGTGGCTTTATTTCAGGGTATTAACCAGTGGAAAGGTATTGTAACTACATAATAATACTCTGTACATACTTAGTAAAAGTCTCCCTGATACATAATAATTTTACAAGGGTGTAACAACACAAATGGCATTTACAATGTGTTGTTGTCTTATAGATATATTTGTCCCCAATCATTCAGTGTGCTCTATCATGGTTTTATGATTTGTGTTTGCTTGTGTCTGTGTAAAATGTATTGCAGCGCTTCTGTGCAAACTGCATTTTAAATGAAGTTGATCTGATATTGACGTACACATGTCAGGATCCTTGTCCATAAGGGGGAGCATGGTGCCGTCACCACCACTGCTGTCTACATCAGCGTACAGTGAGTCATCGCCAAGCACGGGATCCAGGAGCTGGAAGTATCTAAACAGCATGGGCCGTCCTCCGCTTCTGGAAGACAAGGATAAACACTTATTTAGGAAAATTGTAGGCAGGGATGTAATCAGGACACCTAAAATAGTTAACTATGACAACAGAAGTACGATTTCATATAAATAAATGTCTGTTTTGCTGTTCTCTATCGTTGATTGATATATAACACAATAGACACCCGCTGTCTGGTGGGTGTTTCCGGGGAAACAACCTCTGGTGCACAGGAGGTGATGTGATTTATGTTTCCGACAGCAGCAGCAGAGGTTTGTTTGAAATAAACAGGAGAAGAACTGGATAGTTGGCATGAGCAGTGATAGCCACCATGGCTGAATAGACAAAGAAAAGAGCGCCACCTACAGAAACTCAAACATCATCAACAGAAAATCCAAGGAAAAAGACGTCACAGTGGAAACTGACTGACAGGCAATCTCTGGGAAGTGCAGTGCAGAAACACCACAGCAATGAACGCTTAGCAACAAAGATGGAGACAAAATTTTATGATTTTATAATCATATTACCACTTTAATTGTAATTAAATAAGAGATGTGTTCTCAAGTGTATCATCAGCTGTGACTGACTGTTGTCCTTCCACTGACGACACTGGAGGAAGTGATTAAAAAGAAAATTAAAAAGAAATAATGATGGCTTGCAATCTGTCAATCATTCTATTTACCTCCGGCTGTTGCAGAAACGCCTGTATGTCTTCCTTAACCTTTTGACCCTGGAGTGGCACTGCTCCGTTGTCCTCAGATATCCCAATGAAGCCATCTTGTCCGATATGTCGGCGAAGATGTGTCCATTTCGGATGCAGGTTTTCAGGCTGTGCTGCACTTCATCCGCAGCCCACAGCTCGATGAGAGCGACGGTCTCCTGCTCCGTCCAAGCGCTGTATTTCGTCCCATCTGCACCTGCTTCAGGAGACAAACCAGGTAAATATCCCAACAACTGGTTGAAGCAACATTTGGAAAAGAGAAGACATTATACCTGTGATTGAGTGTGGGGTGGTGACTTGATTTGTTTCTCTAGGGAAGGACTGTTGTTTGTATGAATAAAAGAACTAGGACTCTACCTGTGTCCTGGTCTGCTTGTTCGTCTCTTTCATCATACTCATCAATAGAAACAGCCTCCTGTCCCAGTATTCCTTCCAGCTGGTTATAGAACTTATACTCAACTTTGTTTCTTCCACACCTAAAAAGAGTGAAAAAACATGACAATAAATCGTTATTTGCTATAAAGAGATATCGGTTTATAGTGACAGACAGACAGGCAGGTGGATAGATAGACAGATCGATCTCACTTCTTCCTGTCGTAGCACTGGCGAAAGTTGTTCCTCAGTGACTTGACTTTCCAGCGGCATTGCTCCGGGGTTTTAGAGTAACCGAGGTCGTGCATTTTCTCTGATATGTCGGCGTAAACGTGTCCGTTGTGGACGAAGCCCCTCAGCGCCCTCTGAACGTCTTCTTCGCCCCAGATATCGATAAGCGCCAGCGTCTCCTCGTCTGACCAGGAGCCAGGCGCTGCCTTTTCCGATGACGCGCTGATTTCTGCTTCACAAAGACAAATGCATTCAGTTGTCAGTAGTGGTTTTGGAATGACATTTATTAATATGTGTGATCTGATGTGGTGATTCCTTGTCATAAAGTGTGTACATAGAAACTTATAAGCTTGGATATTAAGTTGAATGGGTTAGGGTGGGTCAATGTAAAAATTCAAGTAAATCAGTTACAATTATACAACAGGTAGTTTCAGCCAGGAAATCTGACACTTGTATTTCCACCGATGCTGATAAGCTATCTGTTGGTTGCTATGCTATCTCTTGTGGTATCCAGGGAGGTTTTTGCTTTCTCTTGTTTTTTTGTTCCGCACAATGAAATTGGGGAGGGACTATGGATCGACCACAGTCCATCCATCTGTACATCATGCACAATATCTTGGACGCCACTGATCAGATTTTGGCGAAACTTCAGGGAACGATGCGAGACATTTGTTACCGATTTGCACAGACGGAGACTTCATCATTCGTGTGGGACAACATGTTTACTGCTGCCTTGTTTTTTCTCATTCTTCTGTATTTACACTACTTTGAAGAAAACTTTTCAGACAGTAAATGTGTTGCCTTGTAGAAGCCACTACTGCCATACTAACCACTGCACTAAGCAATACATTACCTGTTTCATTTACTGAGTCACCATTGGAATCCTCTGATATTTCAATGGAGTCTGTCACCACAGTGGAAGTTGAAGGCTGCTTTTCCAGGATTTGTTCCAGCAGATCGTAGAATTTGAAGTCGACTCTATCAGTTCCAGATGAGCTAAAGACAGTAAGGACAGGGTTTGATGATGAGTCTCACACACATGCACACAAACACACACACGCACACACACACACACACAGATTACACTGTATACAGTCCTTAGCCACATTGAGGTGTAATGAGTCTTACAGATTCTCAACATTGGCAAAACTGGACAAACCTGCACTGCAAAATGTCTCCACAAGGGTATACAAGATTAATATTTGTGTGCAGTGTTTACCTCATGTTTTCCTGACACTGCCGATAGCTAGCTTTCAGCCGTTTGATCCTGGTGTGGCATTGCTCTGCGCTGCGGGAATAGCCACCGGCACCGAGTTTCTCTGATATGTCGGAGAAGATGTGACCGTTGTGGGGGCAGCGCCTCAGGTTCTGCTGGACCTGAGCGGAGGTGAACATCACATCCAAGGCGGCAATATTGACATTATTTAAAATCATTTGAACAATGCACATCATCAGTCAGTCTGATCATTTGTCTTAATCAAAAAAGATTGGTCATCAGTAAAGTAAGTAAGTAAGTAAAAGTTTATTTAGTATAGCACCTTTCACAGAGCAAGGTCACAAAGTGCTTCACAAGAGTAAAATTGTTAAAAATAAAAATAAGACCATAAATACAGTAAAAAGAAACGAACAATAAAACATAACATACAAAATACAAACACTAGACAGCACGAGGCGAGACAAAGGCCAGTTTGAATAAATTAGCCTTCAGCTGCTTTTTAAAGGCATCAACAGAGACCTCAGATCGTATGTCTATAGGAAGAGCGTTCCACAGTGTCGGAGCCACCACTTCAAAGGCACGATCACCTTTTGTTTTCAGTCGGGCGCGAGGGACAGCCAGTAAGCCCTGGTCAGAGGACCTAAGTGACCTACTGGTGATATAAGGATGGAGCAGGTCAGAAATGTACACAGGTGCCTGACCACGCAGGGCTCTATATGTGAAAATAAGAACCTTAAAATGAATCCTGAACTTGATGGGAAGCCAATGTAATGAAACTAAGATGGGTGTGATGTGAGTCATCCTGCTGGACCTGGTCAACAGCCTTGCAGCAGCATTCTGGACCATTTGTAGACGGTCCAGAGACGACTTGCTGAGGCATGTGAAAAGGGAATTGCAGTAGTCTAGCCGGGATGATATAAAAGCGTGAATGATCATCTCTAGCTCGGGTTGTGATACAACTGACCTGAGTTTGGCAATGTTTCTTAAATGGAAGAGGCATGTACGGGTCAATGATTTGATATGCTGATCAAAGTACATAGACTGATCAAATATAACACTGAGATTTCTAAGATTAGACTGTACAGCTGAAGAAAGGGACCCAATACACTGAGCAACCTTGGAAGCTATGCTATCGGAAGCAATGATAAGGACCTCAGTCTTATCTGCATTCAGCTGTAAAAAGTTGTTCGCCATCCAGTCCTTAATGGCAGTCAATCGTGCAAAAGTTTGTCAGTCTCATCAGGCTTAAAAGAGACATACAGCTGGATATCATCAGCGTAACAGTGATATGAGATACCTTTAAATTTGCTGATAATATGACCTAAGGGAAGCATATACAAAGCAAATAATATAGGACCCAAGACAGAACCCTGAGGCACACCACAGGAAAGAGCAGCAGTTTCAGACGTGTAGGGACCAAGCGACACAGAAAAACTCCTATTAGAGAGATAGGAGGAGAACCAGTCCAGGGCGCTGCCAGAGACACCCACCCACTGCCTAAGCCTTTCAGTCAGGATGCTGTGATCTACAGTGTCAAAAGCTGTGCTAAGATCCAGCAGCACCAAAACAGAACATTCACCCACATCAGAGGACATCATTATATCATTGGAGACTCTGAGAAGAGCTGTTTCAGTGGAATGCTTCTGACGGAAACCAGATTGGAATTTATCTAAAATGTTGTGTGCATTCAACACAGCAGTGAGTTGTTTGGCAACAACTTTCTCTAAAATTTTTGAGATAGAAGGCAATTTCGATATAGGCCTATAGTTTTTGGGAAGGGATGGATCAAGATTAGTTTTCTTCAGGAGAGGCTGAACAACTGCATGTTTAAAATAAGCTGGGACACAACCAGATTGCAGGGAGCCATTTATAATAGCGACCAGACATGGACCGATAGACCCAAGTACATCATTAAGCAAGAAAGTAGGTAAAACATCTACAGGGCTTGAGGAAGTTTTCATACTGCCCACCAGATCAATGAGGTCTTGCAGGGAAATAGGAGAGAAGCAGTCTAAAATTGACACCCGAGTTGGATAAGCAAAAAGGGGAGTAGAAGAGGGGATGATGCTAGCCCTAACATCTCTAATCTTATCCACAAAGAAAGAGAGAAAGTTACTGCAATCCTTATTTGAAATGACAGGCACATCAGGAGGTGCAGGAGTGACTGTTGTTTATGGTGTCAAACAGGACTTTAGAGTTGCGTTTACTGGAAGAAATTAGGTTAGCAAAGTAAGAAGCCCTCGCATCTTTAACCATGTTGTTAAACTCAGTTATAAGGTCTTTGTAATAGAGACGATGAACATGGAGCTTGGTGGATTTCCACAGTCGCTCTGCCCTCCGACATTTACGCCGGCAACAACGAATATCGTCATTTAACCAGGGGGATAAATTTACGGAGGGAACAAGTCTCATTTTACCAGGAGCCACTTTATCCAAAACGGCGGAGCACTGTGTATTAAAGGAGTGGACCAGACTAGTAATGTCGGTGTGAGAAGACAACACTGCGCTTGGGTCAAAAGCTGCAGAGAACTTCTCAGCTGAGAGGCGATTTATGATGCGAGAGCAACTTACACGTTTACTGGGCAGAGAATCTAAATTAAAAGACAGGTTGAACAAAACACATTCATGGTCAGTAACATGTAGCTCCTCAGAGCAAATACAATCAATATTTAAACCAAGCGTAAAAACAAGGTCCAGGGTATGACCCCCAATGTGTGTGGGACCAGACACGTGTTGAATAAAATTAAAATGGGAGTAATGGGAGACAGCGTAATGCCATACAGTTTAGTTATAATGTCAGGTAAATAGACACCAATATACTGTTATAATGGTGCTACTTAAGGCCGTGATCACATAGGACACTTTTTAGAACACGCCTTTTTCTAATTATTTTTAATGGTTTGGGCTCCCACAGGTGCTCAGAGTACTGTTGCCAACTTGGTGACTTTGTCGCTAAATTTAATGACTTTTCAGACTCCTTGGTGACTTTATTTCTCAAAAGCAACTAGTGACAAATCTAACTACTTCTTCGGACCATGGGAGAAAATATGAATGTGTTGACGGCTAAATCATTTGCCAACAAATCAGTCAAGTTGAACACGTCTCAACTTTGGCCCGCATTATTCAATGTAAGAATAACCCTTGTAATTGGCATTATAGGTGAAGGCCTTGGACAAGATAATAAAACTCTCAGTGCTCAGTTCTTCCTAAGAGGATGTCAAGCATCCACATCCTCCATTTTGGAATGAACTAACTTTCTCTTCCATTTTTATTTTCAACAACGTTAACCCCTTTGTTACTTCAGTTTAGCTAGCTAACACTAATTAGAGGGATGCATAGCAATGAGAATGATGTAATGCTCCTGGTGCCCTTTGAAATCTCGCTCTCTGTTAATAGCGACGCTCACAGCTGCACTTTGCGTTTGAGCATGAGAAAAAAAGTGTCCTGTGTGAGTACAGCCAAAAGCGTTTTAAACCACATCAAAAGAAAATGTAGAGTTAAAGCAAGAGTTTTCATAAATTAGATTGCAAGTGATGTAGTTAAAATAGTCGCAGTATGATGTTCTGCTGTACCTGGTGTTCTCCCCAGATCTCCAGAAGGATGAGAGTCTCTCTGTCTGACCAGGGAACCTTCTTCCTCTCTTCCTGAACACCCACAGCAGGCTCTGATAAGGAAAACGTTCAGAAGAGTTAATTACTCATTTTAGACTTCACCTCAGTTCATACTTTTAACATAATCTATGCACCAGCCACTGTTATACTACTGCTGTTGATACTGCATTGCACTGTTTTGTTTTGTCCATGCTGCTCTTGTTTTACTCTTGTTAGGAATGTGCCATGACAAATGTTTTTTGTTTCACTGTGCACTTGTGTGAAGTTGAACAACAATAACATTGAACTGAATCATTATTGTGACAATCCAATTGCTATTATAATGCTGTGGTCAAATGAACTGCTTATGGTCACAAAAGGAGCTAAAAGATACAATTCAGAATTTATTTGGCCATTTAAATTGAGGGTATGTTCACATGTTCTTGAGGAGCATAACAGAAAACAAGCTTTTTGGAACTTTCTAAGCTCATGCAAAAATACCATAACCTTGGGTTACACTGATATGGGTTTTTGAGGTTTTTTGACTGATGCCGGAGGATTGAAGCTGCCACTAGCCAATATTTTGTGCCAATAATCAGTATCTTCAAATTTGACCTCCATCATATTGTAGATGGATGACACTAGCTGACCAATATCCCATTGCTTAATAAAGGCCAATAAATGTTAGCAAACCGCTACAGTACAGCGGCCTTAAACCCAATGGTCACTAGGGCTGGGTATCGGTACTCGATACCTTTAAGGTATTGACCGAAATAACCCAGTACCAAGTAGTATCGAAACTTCTCCAGTCAAACGATACCTGACGATAAAAACGATAAAAATGACTATTTGTATGGTTTCGCTCGCAGTCAATCACCACAAGCGTTCTTCGATTTAATGCGACGTGTGATTGGCCCACTACCGCAGCAGCTACAACCCATACAGTCTGTGGTGAAGTCGAGCGCGGTGTATGTGACGGAGTTGGCAGTTTAGCGTGCCGAGATGCCACCAAAACGTAAAAAAAAAAGGTATCGAATGAAGTACTCTATTGGTATCGGTATCACTTTAAGGGTACTGGTATTGGTACTGGTATCGTAATTTTTTAAACGATACCCAGCCCTAATGGTCACTATCTAAACAAAGACATTAGTGGACAATTAGCAACAATTTTGCAGTAAGGGCTACAACTATAGATTGGGGCTGACAGAAAGTGCTCTTGAATAAAGACACTCAGTAGCAGCTTCATGGTGCTCCTCTGTGGCTGACCCTGACTGTGACCCTGACCTGTGACCCTGACCTCTGACCTCTGACCTCCTCATGGAGGTTTTTGCCCCCCAGTTGTAAGTAGAGAACATTTGGTCGTACCAATCTCCTGATGAGAGAAGGCTGAAAAGTCTTTGTCTGTTGGCTCTCCTGGTCCGGGATCCAAGTCCAAGTCGTTGTTGCTGTCTGCTAACAGCTCCAGTGAAGGCAGGTCCTTAATTAAAATTCTTGCCAGTTCATCATAAAACTTGCACTCAGCTCGCTCCTGTCCCTTCATGCTAAGGTTTGGGGATGAGAAGAAGAAAAGAGGTTCAAGAGTTAAAAAAACTTGGTGAATACCACAGTTCCTGTGTTTAAGGTTCAAAAGCCGAAAAACTCTTTAATCTTTTAGGATTTTAATAGTGGTTATACCCAGTTGATTTCAACAAGCACTGCTCCTACCAAATTGGTGGGAGCAGACTGGTGCCAATTTCTCAGAAACAAACATTATGATGTGAAAACTTTTTGAATGTCACAAGAGATAATTTGATTAGAGATCAATAGGGTACAGTATGCTTATGAACCTCCTGAACCGTCCCTTTCATACAACTGCTGTAAACAGACATACTTGCTCTCGTAGCACTGCCTGAAATTCGCTTTCAGCCTTTTCACCCTTGTTTGGCACTGCTCTGCTGTTCGGGAGAAGCCCTGGGCGGCCATCTTGTTAGATATGATGGAAAAAATGTGTCCGGTTCTGTGCATGCCCCTCAACTCCTGTTGTATCTTGTCTTCACCCCAAATGTTGATGAGGGCCAGAGTCTCCAAGTCTGTCCATGGAACGCTTCTAGTTCCTTAAATGACAAATACAAGTACAATACAATAAAATGTACTGGAATTTATCTTGGTGGCATTCATGCAGACAGATTGAGACATAAGTATTGTGTGATTGTGTGATTCTGAGTATAATTTCATTAAGAGCAGCATATAAACTTCATCAAATAAACTAAACTAAAACAAGACTAAAACTCTGACTCTACCAGCCAGGTTTGTGGTAACTTGACTAAAATGTCTAATGCCTTTGCTGTAACTGTGCTTTTATTAACACAAGCGGAAAACCATGACACCGTACCAATGTCCTCTCGGCCCGTGTGGCCAAGGAACTGCCAATCTTCACCCCCGTCTTGGGACTCGTCCTCATCGATGACCTCTTCCACATCATAGGTGACCTCAGGAACAGCGGAGGAAGCAGCGGTGCCAAGCACTCGCTCCAGCTGGTCATAAAACTTACACTCCAGTCTGGGGTTCCCTCTGGTGTTGGATCAGAGAAAAGGAAAGGGGCGCTTTGTGAGGAAATTACACTACCAGTCACAAGTTTGGACACACACATTTTTCTTTATTTTTACTATTTTTCCACATTTTAGAATAATAGTAAAGACATCAAAACTATGAAATAACACAAATGGAATTATACAGTGACCAAAAAAGTGTTAAACAAATCAAAACTATCTTATATTTTAGATTCTTTAAAGTACCCTTTGCCTTGATGGCCTTGAAAGGCAAAGGGCTTTGGAAAGAAATTCATACATAGGCATCAACTTCACTATTTATATTTGTCTAAGAAACAAATTTCAAGCATTTAAGCATAAGCCTTTAGATCAAATGCTTTAAGAGAATGACAGACATAGTACATTCAATCAGGTGTGACCAAACTTTTGACTGGTAGTGTACAAGAGTGACTTGCTATTCTACAAATGTTGATGAAACCCTCTGATGTCACTAAGTTGCACTGCAATGGATAGAGAGACAGACAGGCAGGAAGACAGAGAGACAGCTAGAAAAATGTCATTCTACACCCACTTGTTGTTCTGGAGACACTGACGGAAGCATTTCTTCAGCCGTTTGATCCTGGTCTGGCACTGCTCCACAGTTCTCATGTAGCCCCTCTCCGCCATCTTCTGCGAGATCAGGGTGAATATGTGACGGTTTTTCAAGCAGCCTTTCAAAACCCGCTGCACCGAGTCCTTCCCCCAAATGTCGAGCAGGTTGAGCGTCTCATCGTCCGACCAGGGGACTTTAGTGTCAGTTACAACTGGGTAAGACGCTTCCTGGGGGTCTAAAATGAGACGAGGAGAGTTACTTAGATACTGGCCTAATGTTAAAATACTTTAAAGAACGCATACTGGAATGTAAATATTGTCAGACATTCAGACACACACACACACATAGATAGATCCATACACACATGTTTATGTACATACCTGTATATTCTCCCCATATGGAGATTAGAGGAGACTCACTTGAACTCTCAACATCCACTGAAGAATCCCTGTAAAGGTGAAACACACACACACTAGACTTTACACTTTGTTCTACATACCACTTTTCTCATCCGATCCCACCAAAATGCATTAAATGGCAGGTGTGGAACTAGATTTTACTCACATTGCTATCATATCTCACAAATTGCAACAACAAACAACAAATTCTGAGTTATTTCTTACTCACTAGACAATACACAGAGGAAAGACGGGCCACTGAGCCACCAGTAAGCCCAACAGTGATGTTTTGATATACAACAAATGAAAGTTTTCCAGTGGAGGATAATCTTACAGGAAAGCTGACGCCACCATAGGCTGCTTTGAGGGAACCTCCAAACCGCCACTCAGCTTCCTCTTCCTGAGGACCTGCCCTCCTCTCAAGCTCTGGCTGTTCTCATTGGCCGCTGAATCCGTGACCGCAGGCTCTTCGGAGGGCGAGAGGTCTATGGCACTCGTTTCGTCGTGTGGAAATGCGTTAATAGAGTTTTGCGCTCCCCTCTCCTGAGAAACGCTCCCGTTCCCGCCTCTGACCTTTAGCCGGCAATTGCCCGAGTCATTTTTCTCCCTCAGTTTATGTCTGATTGTCTCAGAGTTCCTCCTGTCGGGATGTACTTCTTTCTCCGGGAGGGGCGAGTCAACCGGGGTCGACGAGCAGGAGGCAGTGTTGATGACAAGTTTGGTCACGGGAGGTAGAGACAGGGAGGAGAGGATGCAGTCATCCATCGGTAATAAACTAGGATCTGCAATTGAGAGGAAAGATGGTTAATCAGGCCCTGGCCTAGTCCAAAGATAAATCCATTCTAAGATAAAAAAAAATAAAAAATAATGGGCTACACAACTCAAGTGCATGTGTCACAACTCAAGTGTAAAATTAATGGCTATCGTCACTGCTGTACACATCTTCAACGTTCTATTAGAAACTCTGTAATAGTAACTTGTTCAAAAATATTTTTAATTTGCTCTCCAGTGTGATCACAACAACCTAAATGAAGTGTCATCTTTTACCTCTGTGTTTCATAAACTAGGGAATGTGGGAAATGAAATTTTAACAATTTAACAATTAGCATAATGGAATGGCACACATTTCTCCTGTAATGACTCCAAAGTGTTTAGAGATTATGCAGACGACATATTGACTTTCGTTGCAGATTGGTGTACAACAGGGATAGCTGGGACACACTTTGTGTTTGGAGGAACATGTTTCAGTGTTGACCCTTCATTTGGCTAACTCAAGCCATCAATTATAGAGAATCTCACAGCAAAAAGCCAAAGCTATGGGAAAAAATTACCCACCAGCATGAACCTACCTTTCTCTTCAAAATGGCCGAGGTTTCTGTGGTGTTCAAGTACAGCCTTCATGCCTCCTGGTGGGGAAAAGGATTGTAAACAGTCATCTAGGAGTGATGGAGCGCCTCCGAGCCATGCTGCCATCTAAGAAGAGAGAAGTTACTAGCCGTTATTTCCCCTGCATTCATTCATAATGTGCTGGTAATTTGATTTTATATTGCCTGATGAAGACCCACACTGAGTTGAAATGTGTCTGGGAATTCCCTTATTGCTAGAAATATGATGAGAATAACACCAGAACCTCACCCAATCTTACAGGCCCACATGAGAAAGAATAAGTGCAAGGCTAAGGTGTAGAATAAAAGTATATGATAGTGTACACATTCAATGCAGAAACTGTTTGTGACTGTAGCTGGCTCTGGAAATGGAAAATGGCTAGTAACTGGGTCTTGGACCAGGCTAAGAAGTGAAATTCAAATCACAATGCTTTTCCTATTTTTGTGTTTTTCCCCTTTACTTAATTTCTTTATTTCTTTTTTTCAAATTCATGATGGTTAATATTATGCCTTGGTTTTTATTGTTTTTCTGCAAAGTGCTTGGTACAGTACTGTGGCAAGCGAGGGAGGGATCGAGCCTCGGTGAGGAGACGGAGAGAGGCGGGAGCGGCCCGTTGGGACACTGGGGTGCACCTGCGCCCAGTTAACCCTCTTCTATATCTGTCTCTGTTTCACTGGTGCAGACAGATGAGTCCCTGGACTGAGCCTGTGTGCAGAAGCCTGCACACCAAACCGCCTGAAACGGCTTTTCAGTTTTATGCACTGCTGGACTCATTCCTGCTGATGCATCATCTATGTTGTATTTGGCTTCTTTTGGTGCCAAAATAAAAGCCACAGACACAACAAGACGCTATCTCTTGTGTACTTAAGACTGTTGAATTACTACAAGTTAGTTTTAGAAAAGTGCTACACAAGTATATTATTATTATTATTATTTTTGCCAAGCTGCAGTTCAAACAAACATGGCACCTGTGTGATGTCTGGAACTGGCAGCAGCTCCTCTAGTCTTGATATGAACTCCCACACCAGCATCTCAAGTGCCGTGTCATACTTTGATCCAAAGTGTACAGGAAAGATCTCCTGCAAATGAGAAACAGATATAGACAGAGAGAGACAGACAGAGTGGGAGAGAAGGAGAGGGAGAAAGATCATTATGCTGTACGTATTAAAAGTGAGAGACAAACTTGGTTGAATGGTGCCAACAATCTAAAACCGTCTCTTCTCTAGCTTTTTCTTGACATTTTGTGCAAAGCTCTTAGGTCAAGAAATGTTCCATGGTGGGAAAAAGACGAAGATTTGGACTTTTGAATTTAGGATGGATTGAGGGCAGAGTTTTATCAGCATCCAACTACATGGGACTAGCATTTAGAATAAGCCACATTGTTTTTATACGCACACTAATATTCTGTTAATATGTGTGATATTGAATTATTCAGTTTATAAAGTGGTACATGTCAACAACACAGTCTGTTGAAAATAACCTGTATAAACCCAGTTGTAAGAAACCTGCTGGAATATACTGATGTTACAAGTCAAGTCAATAATTGATCCAACCTGTTGGGTTTGTGGTCTGTGTAAGGTTGGTTTCCATGGTAATATTCTGAATATTCTGTTAGTTTGTACAGGAACATGTTCAATCAGAATATGAAGATATTGAAGCCGATCCTGAATAAGACCTTGATGGGAATATGAAATATGAAATGGGATACTGTGTGCAGGTATACGCACCAGTGTTTGCCCCGGACATTTGTCTTGGTGGGGTGGATTTAGATCATGTAACCCTAAGACTCTCTATTGAATGCATTGCAAACAAAAAAGCTATGTCCGTTGGGGTGGTAAATCTTGTAGGGTGGCTCATACTTCCCATTCAGTAGTGGGGAAAAAAAAAAATATACATGGACTGAGTGTCATCTCACCTGGAAGAAGTGTTCTCTCTCAGAGGGGTTTTCCAGTAAAGTATGGACCAGCTCCACAAAGTTCACCTCAGATTCCTCCACCTGATTGATCGTTACCTGAAATACATGTACACACACATGCGTACCCACAAACACACACACACACACACACACACACACACACACACACATACAAATCAAGGCAATGGATAACATGGTCAAAACCTGTAAATATATATATACGTATATTTTAATTTCTTTCATTAGGGAAGTGTTCAGGACGACAGACACTGAAGCAACAGGAAAAGGAAGAAAAAGAGGAAATGCTGTGCCAAAAAAAAAAGACATTCTAAAAAAAACAACAATCAACAACTGAAAAATCACATCCTTGTTTATGCAGCTCAATGGGTACAGCAGAGAGACTGACTCCCACTGATGACTGTATGTACTCACAGTACTCTAAGGCACTTTGGACTAAATGGTATTTCATATATTGCTGGACAAAAAAAAGCATCTGAACCCAAATTATACAACAGGGTTTCAACAGGTTTGAACGGCCCGATGGTCATGAGACTCACTCAACACATAAATGACCATGAAAACTTTCAATTCTGGGAAGAAACATAGTAATGTGTCCTACTTACATGGTGGTCCTTGGCAGTGCTGATGGGAGCCTTGATTCTGTCCAGATGAGGCTGAATAGTCTGCAGATCGACTGGGTGCTCGCCACCACACAGCTCCAGAACCAACTGCTTTCACAAAACACAAATGATAACACATTACTTTAAGAAACTTTGCTTTTAGTTGAGATTCAAATAGGCCTCGCTTATGAACCTGCTGGTTTGATATTGGATTACAGCCTAGTGGAGCACTTTTTTTCTTACTTTGCTCTCTCTTCTAATGTATTTTGTACATTGATATATGGTGTTTGACTGCAACTAACCAAAAGAGATTACAGGTTTGTCCCAAAGTGCTTTACAGAGGAACAAATGACATAAAACAAGAGAAAACAAACACATGACAAATCTGAAGAAACAAGGCAAGAGCTTGTGAGTGTGTGTGCATGTGTGTTAGTGAATATGAGAGTAATGGGGCAACACCAGGGTCGTCCAAGCCATAAGTTATGAGCTGTAAGCACTGTCTTATATTATGGTTGCATCAGAAAATTGCATGTTTCTTCATGACACAAACTGTAACACATTTTAAATATGGAATAAGTGCATTATAAGAATGTTCTTAGCTACACGGTTGCCCTAGAAAGTACTGAATACAGGGAGTTTTTGCATATTGTGTGCATTATGTGTTACAATGAATATTATACGCTCTTACGTTGCTTACAATTTGTTGATTAAGTGTTAAATTGCCTCATGAGAAGCACTTCAAGTCAAATGTTACCAAATAAATCAGTTGCCTTAACAAGTACAAGGTTCAAATGAGTATGACTGAACAGTGAAACTCAACAAATTATGATTTTTTGGTGAGTTTTGTTAAAATCATACAGAACGTGACTTTGGGTGGTAAAACATGGTTTTAGTTGACAAGTGACTTGCAAGTAGTACACAAGTACAAATTTCCCACTCTAGATTTAACATATTAACGATGTCATTAGTTCAAGTCCATACTTTGTGGCTTTGGGAGAGAGTGGTTAGTTGTTTATGTTGAGAAATATTGACTGGAATGTCCTAGAGCAGAAAGATACCATATATGAATCTTTAAAGGAAACGTGGGCAGAGCAATGTTACTGACCCTGGCCCGGAGTCCGAGGGTGAGCTGTGCCCTCTGACTGTAACTCATCAGCTCTGGAACCAGCTCCGTCACCATGGTAACAAACTCCTCCAGCATCCCATAGTGATCCACGAGTCCTTGCTGCACAACTTGCCACATTGCAGCTGAAAAAAGCTGCAAGGGTGGGGCCAAAAGGCGAAGATAAGAACCTGGAAGATCATTACCTGTGAGAGCGGAGAGAGGAAGGAAAGTAAAGTTAAAACAGGGATAGAATCACAAATTATTGCACATTTTGTACTTGGCAATTAAAACAAAGCTGATTTAACTGAGTCTCTTATCCGGAGTGACTTACAACAACAATCGCAACAGTCAGTGTGTCATGCAACCTAATGAAGAGCAAGAACCAGGGATAACAACTCAAGACTGGGTTTCCTTTACTATTGAACAGTTGGGTTGCATGAAATAAAAATTAAATTTTATTTAAATTTTATTTCTGTTGGTTTCAATGGAGAGTTTTACTGGTACATGTTCTGTTTCAGAGGTCTTTTCCCAGGTCAGCTAAGGAAAAACGTCAAATATCAATGCGATAAACTGGACTGCTTTGACAAAATATTAAGTTGCTTGTGGCAGGAGGGGGTGAGGACAGGAACCCCGTTTTCACTCGTTCTCATTACTAGTATCAGCTCAGCTCCAGTAGATGTAGTGGTTTAAAACAGTTTCTGATTTCAAAGTTTATGATAGATGGAGTCACTGCTACATAACTGGTCTTTTTTGATGTTTGACGGTTTTGGCACAGTAATAAAGTCAGAGGATTAGTTTTTGTTGACTTGCAGTGGGAGTGTGTGTGTGTGTGTTTGGGGTGTGTGTGTGTGTGTGTGTTTGGGGTGTTCGTGTGGGTGGGTGGGGGCGGGGTGGGGGCAGTGGTGAATGAAGGGGAACACTTCATTCCATTCTGTCTGAAAAGAGTCAGGCTGGTGCGGTTTTTCTATTGATTGGCCTGAATTTCTTGGGGTGCAAGTGGAAAAAATGATCCAAAGGCGACTCCAAAAGGTGAAAGCCAGTGTTGGGTGGTAATTGTTTTTAAGGGAATTACATAATTACATTTATCAGCACAAGATACTTTAAAGAGCTGTAGCTTGTAGCTTCACCAACCCAGCACTTCATATCTTACAAAGAGCACATGATGCAAAATGGTCAACATGATTTATAGTGGCAAGGTGCCTGATGAAATAATGACATGACACTTGCTCTCACTTACACTAACAACAGCATCCATCATGCCCTTACCTGGAGTTATATATTGAGTTACATGCTAGGCTTAGTAGGCTGTAACCGAGCAGCCTAACCATGAATTTCTGACCATTTCTCTTGGGAAAAAGAACTATCGTAATCTTCAGGTACATTTTAAAAGCACACTGTACAAATATCACAGCAAATCTGTAAGTCCCTACAGGAATATTGTAGTGATACCATAGACATGGAAAAATACAATTAGGTACGATAACATCACTATAAACTCACCATGGAGTACCACAGACACACTATAAGTCCTTATAGAAATATTATAGGAATATTGCAGTGATATCATAAGCGATAAACATATCGATAAGTATGATAAGGTCACTGTAAACTCACTATTCAGTACACAGACACACTGTAAGTCCCTATAGCATTATTAAGGAGATTTTTTGTTAGGGTTCTCAAAATCCACGCACCTCGACTGCTGTCACTTTCAATTCCGCGTTTTATTTCCATTTAGCAGCCGACAGAAAAAAAAAAAGAGATCAGTCCCGTGGGTTGCTCCGATCAAGAAAAAAAACGGTGTATTTTTCTATTTCCTATATAATAACACAACCATCAACGTTGGCCAACCCACAATATTAAACATGCAAGCGAAATTTTGCAAGAAGCCCTGGCAGGCCAGTGAGAAAGAGGGGCTTATTTTTATTCTTGTTGCGGGAGGAGAGAGAACAAAGGTTCTGGTCTCATCCGCCTCAGTCCAGATCACGGGAAGCCCTCTTTCCTGGTTGGCTGACGAAGACCGGATCAACCAGGGCGATTCAGCCTTCACACCGCTAGGTGGAGCCGGTGGCTTTCCATCCACACTGTCCAGACCATGGTCCAGACCGACCAGGCGTTTTCCCCACACTTCCCATTCAGAGAGGGAAACTGGAGCCAATGAGGGCAATTAAATAACGTGCTACTACTACAACAACAACACCTACTACTACTACTACTATTGCTATCACTACTACTACTACTACTACTACTACTACTACTACTAATAATAATAATATTAGCAGCAGCAGAATTAGTATTATTTGTATTATTATGCAATATTAAAATATATTATTTGTTAAGAAAAGTGCTATATAAATAATCAGAATAATAATTATCACCATTGTCTTCATTGTCTATAGTAACATTTCTATCTGCGCTTTTTGTGTGATGTGATTTTCCACATACATTCAAGTATTTTATTCTTCTGTATTTCTCTAATTTCCTATTTCTCATAATGTAATGAAGGGTCTGGAAGAGACTTATGGTAGAGGACTTGTGTAACTGTTGTCAAAGTGGTAGTCTTCCATCATGCAGGCTAGATCAGTCTATCTATTTTTATGGTTGCTCTACAGCTCATTACTACAGCTGTTACTCCAGTACATAGTGATGATGCTGGTTTATTGCCTCTACCTTTTGAGTTCAATTGTGACAGACTTTGAACTTAATTTACATTGAGAACATCCCTTCTTTTTATCATCTATGTGCAAGGTGTGGCCAGTCTCTTACTGGTAGGAACAGTGGAGATGGCCCTCTGGTTCGCCCATGTTTTTATTTCAGCACCCTGCATCATAAAATATACACCAACAGTTTGTCCATAACTGTCTTTCGGCAGCTGCTTTGCAGACGCTTGGTGTGGAATTGATCTGCGTTGCTTCTCATCTAAAGGAGATCTTTCCTACTTTGGTTCAAAGTATAATACAGCTCTTTATATTTTAGAAATATGAAAAATGTTTTAGAATTTTTTCCCACCATGGGACATTTGTTGACCTGACATGTTCAGACACGATGTAAGGAAACAGAGATGAGAGGGTTTATGTTGTTTGCACAACTAGTTAGTAGTTCAACTATTCTCTCTTTCTGTATGTATGTATGCATCTATCTATCTGTTTCTCATTGGCAGGAGGGCTTTCCTGTGCACTTTGGATCAAAGCGCCTGTGATGTTGGTGTGGGAGTTCATATCAAGACTAGAGGAGCTGCTGCCAGTTCTAGACTTCACACAGATGCCATGTTTCTTTGAACTGAAGCTTGGCATCCAACATTTAAGATCAGCCTATATAGATGAAGTTATTAATGAACTTAACTTGTGTCACAGTTTTCTAAAACTAACTTCAAGTCATTCAACAGTTCCTGGGAAGGAAGAACAGAGGAAAGCCCTGTCTGTCTTCTGTTTTTTATTTCAGCACCCAAATAAAATAAAATATAAATGATGTGCTAACTGTGCTTAAGTCAACAAACTGTTACAGGAATGAGTTCAGCAGTCTATAAAGCTGGACAGCCTTTTCAGGCAGTTTGTGTGCGACCACACACACACACACACACACACACACACACACACACACACACACACACACACACACACACACACACACACACACAGGTTGAGAGGTGGGTTAATTGAGAGCAGGTGCACCTTGTTGTCCTGATGGGCCGCTCCTGCCTCTCTCGATCTCCTGACCAACGCTCCATCTTGCCCCTGCTTCCCCCCCCCTGCCTGACATGGGCCAGGGAGCCATCTGGCTGACGGCAGACAACAACACTGTGCTGGGGTTCCCAATGCAAGAGCTTTCTGCTGATGTGCAGCACCGGCCGGTCCGCTGCCCCAGTCCTGTTAGGTGCATTGGTCTGGAGAATAAAAGGGAGACAGCAGTTAGGGGTGTGTAGCAGTGGCTCCCTACAAAGGAAATTTTAAATACTCACAAAAGCCTGTTGGCACTTGTCCTAGACGCCTGTGACCTGGAGTATCTGGACCGCAAGCCACCCAACAACGGTTGCCAGGAGGGCAAGTCTAATGTAGGTGATCTGGTCACCAGTTTGACACAAAAAGCTTTTTTTAAGAAAGCACTTAAAGCAGTCCTAAGGTGACTACTTTGATTACAGAGCGAAACGCCTGGATTTCCTCCCTGCCAACAGGCTGGCTGCACTCAGGACATGCACCAGTGGGCAGTGACTTGAGCAACAGGGCTTTAAGTCCCAAGGTTCCCACAGTGTCTAACTTGTATGCAAACAAGCCACCTACAAGTCCCTGAGCATTGTGTAGCAAGGAGGGCAAAGCTCATGCCTACCAGTAATATAATAGTAATAGTTTTACCCGGTTAAATTAGTCTTCCAGCATTGAGTCTTCCATTCCTTCTTTTCTCCACCTGCTAGGCTTCTACCTATCTTATTCAGATGATATGTAGCCTAATGCTTTTTTTTTCTTTTGGTATTGAACCAAAGTTGACAAACACACAAACGTTACAAGCTCACGATTGCAAACTCTTACTTCATGGAGTCCAAATCAATCAAGCCATCCTGGCATCTCTGCTCCTCAACGAAGGAAAGAAATACTCTGCTGCCCAAAGGAACGAGCCAATGGCCACAAGGGAATTAGACTCTGCCTGTTTCACAGTACCAGATTCATCTGAGTATTCAGTAGAGAAGAGGACTCATTGACACACACACACACACGAGTGCCTAATTGCTTTCCCTCATGAGCAAGGTCAGAGCTGCTGTGGATGTTTCCCTAATGCAGGTCTGCTCCCATCTCTTCTCAGTTTCATGCCAACACGCTCTAATGTAATACTGCCTCTGTACAGCACTTTGTCACAGCTGTGCTGTTTAAAAACGCTTTAGAAATACATTTGATTTGATAGGTAACTCTTCCTACTCTAATGAGAACCAATTTGCTGTGAATAATTTAATGCTATTAATTTAATATTTTATCCATAAATGCAGATTTATGTAGAAACTTGAAAGAATGAGCTTAATCTTTATGGTAAATCCTTAAAAAATCCTAAAGAACAAAAAAGCCCTAAAACTTTTCTCTCTGCTAGAGAAGGAGGTTATGTTTTCGGTGCCGTTTGTTTGTCTGTTAACAGGATTACGGAAAAACTACTGGCCCGATTTTCATGAAACTTCGTGGAAGGGTGTAGCATGGGCCAAGGAAGAACCCATTCAATTTTGGAGCGGATCCGGATCCGACTCACGAACAAGCAGTAATAGCACGAACCTTGGCGGAGGTCTGCGCTCTCCGAGTGCAATTCTAGTTTTCAGTTTGTTTTCTTCTGTATTTACTTATTTATTTTACATTCTTTTATTTAAGTCTATATATGTATACATACTGCTCAATATGTAAGTGAATGAACTGCCTCTGATGCAAAAAGTGTCTGTTGTTTGAACATGACAAGTGTAGGGCAACGCAAGAACTGTGATTGGTCCGCTTCGGTCGCTTCGTATTTCCTCTTACGTGTATCCGGTTGATTTCCGCCGACAGTGAAAACAACATGGAGCAGATCGAAGAGAGACTAGCTGAGGAGGTTCGCAAACATGTCTATTTGTACGACCCCTTGGCCCCAAATTATAAAGATCACCAGTTGTCAGTGAGAACGTGGCGGGAAATATCCAAGACCATCGGGCTGGACACCGCCGAATGTCTCCGGAAATGGAAAAACTTGCGGGACAAGTTCGTGCGGGTGAGGAAGAAACTGCAGCAGGAGAAGAGAAGCGGGGATGGAGTAGTGAAGAGAATACCTGCTTTCTATCATTTACTCTCCTGGCTGTCTCCCCACATTAAACATCGAGACACAGACTCAAATTGCGATGACAAGGAGGTAATTACAGCAAGCTTTGATTTTTGAGCTCAACTCTCCGACCGTCCAAGCTTCCATTGTTTACTTAGTCTTTTCGTTATAGACCTCTCCCACATTTGTAGGGGGAGCTGGAGCAGCACAAGACCTTTGGGAGAGACAAAAACCAATACGACCAGGTCCTGCATCAGGGCAAGAGCCAACATCTGCTCAACAGGTAAACTAATGATGATTCTAGCTTAGTTGTGGGTCTGTACAGGATCTGTGCTTGTTGTTCTTGTAGCAGTATATTTCAATTTAGAACAGTTTGGTTTTGTCTGTGTAGCACTATCTTTGTTGTGAGTATTGAACGGTCACCCAGTTTATTACTGTATGTATTTTTGTACTGCTCTACGAAAGTTTGTGTTCTAGTCTGCATTTATAGGCCTTCAGTTCAGGGCTTTGAGTAAATCTAAACCTTAAACAGTGTGTGTGAATCCTGACACAGTATTGTCTTTGTTTATCATTAAAAGGTCAACAGCGAAGTGGACTCACCTTTCACTTCAAGCGGTGTGTGTGAGGTGTGGAACGGAGGTAAGAAGAAAGCATAATACTCATAACAAACTGTGAGAGGCAGCAATATGCCATCGAGCGTCTAGCCTGCAGAAAAGCCACAAGAAGAAGAAGAAGAATTTTTAATATTGTGAACTGGAAGTGCTTTATGTGGCTCATAAACAGGGAATATAATGATCCAAGTCTTTGCCTTTTAATGACTTTTTTTTACTTGCCTTCAAAACAAAATAACAACAACAACATTATAATAGATATTGAAAACGAATTCATATGTCAAGGAATTCATAAGCTTTCAACTGGCCCCAAAGGGACACCAGATGGTGTTGCTTTACCTAACTTGTTGATGTACCTAACAAAGTTTCTATTGAGTGTATATAACTTTACCTATGCAACCTCACGTTTTTTTTTTGTGATGCTCTAAACTAATAGAGGTGGAGCAGATCGAAGAGAGACTAGCCGAGGAGGTTCGTAAACATGTCCATTTGTACGACCCCACGGCCCCAGATTATAAAGATCACCAGTTGTCAGTGAGAACGTGGCGGGAAATATCCAAGACCATCGGGCTGGACACCGCCGAATGTCTCCGGAAATGGAAAAACTTGCGGGACAAGTTTGTCCGTGTGAGGAAGAAACTGCAGCAGGAGAAGAGAAGCGGGGATGGAGCAGGGAAGAGAAAACCTACCTCCTATAATTTCCTCTCCTGGTTGTCTCCCTACATTAAACATCGAGACACAGACTCAAATTGCGATGACAAGGAGGTAATTACAGCAAGCTTTGATTACTGAGCTCAACTCTCTGACCGTCCAAGCTTCCATTGTTTACTTAGTCTTTTCGTTATAGACCTCTCCCACATTTGTAGGGGGAGCTGGAGCAGCACAAGACCTTTGGGAGAGACAAGAACCTATACGACCAAAAGCTCCTGCATCAGGGCAAGAGTCAACATCTGCTCAACAGGTAAACTAATGATGATTCTAGCTTTGTTGTATGCAAACCATGTTGTGACCTAACCCAAGAAATCCACTGACTGAGATTTAGAATACGTTGTTGGTCTTGTAGCAGTATATTTCAATTTAGAACAGTTTGGTTTTGTCTGTGTAGCACTATCTTTGTTGTGAGTATTGAACGGTCACCCAGTTTGTTACTGCTATATAAAAGCTTTTGTTCTAGTCTGCATTTATAGGCCTTCAGTTCAGGGCTTTGAGTAAATCTAAACCTTAAACAGTGTGTTTGAATCCTGACACAATATTTTCTTTGTTTATCATTAAAAGGGCAACAGCGAAGTGGACTCACCTTTCACTTCAGACGGTGTGTGTGAGGTGTGGAACGGAGGTAAGAAGAAAGCATAATACTCATAACAAACTGTGAGAGGCAGCAATATGCCATCGAGCGTCTAGCTGCAGGAAAGCCACAAGAAGAAGAATTTTTAATATTGTGGACTGGAAGTGCTTTATGTGGCTCATAAAGAGGGAATATAGCAATCCAAGTCTTTGCCTTTTAATGATTTTTTTATTACCATCAAGGCTAAATAACGACAAGATATAATAAGTATTGAAAACGAATTCATAAGTCAACAAATTCATAAGCTTTCAAGTAGCCCCAAAGGGACGCTAGATGGCATTGCTTTACCTAACTTGTTGATGTACCTAACAACGCTTCTATTGAGTGTATATAACTTTACCTATGCAACCTCACGTTTTTTTTTTTTGTGATGCTCTAAACTAATAGAGGTGGAGCAGATCGAAGAGAGACTAGCCGAGGAGGTTCGTAAACATGTCCATTTGTACGACCCCACGGCCCCAGATTATAAAGATCACCAGTTGTCAGTGAGAACGTGGCGGGAAATATCCAAGACCATCGGGCTGGACACCGCCGAATGTCTCCGGAAATGGAAAAACTTGCGGGACAAGTTTGTCCGGGTGAGGAAGAAACTGCAGCAGGAGAAGAGAAGCGGGGATGGAGCAGTGAAGAGAATACCTGCCTTCTATCATTTCCTCTCCTGGCTGTCTCCCTACATTAAACATCGAGAGACGGACTCAAATTGCGACGACAAGGAGGTAATTACAGCAAGCTTTGATTTTTGTGCTCAACTTTCCGACCGTCCAAGCTTCCATTGTTTACTTTGGTCGTATTGGTTGTTGTCTCTCCCAAAGGTCCTGTGCTGTTCCAATAAGAATTCTCCCTACAAAAGTTGGAGAGGTCTATAACAAAAAACAATGGAGAATTTCACTTATCTAAACCGATGTCCATAATCCTTCACTTGTCTACTTTCACCGCACTGGCACGCATTACATCTCCTTTGCACAAATAAACTTTAAAACGTAGTTAAAGACAGGTATACACAAAATCCACGGCTTGGCGCAGGCACAATGCCAGGTTTTATAGGTGTTATAGGTGACTGACAATTATTCTGCAGAGATGACAAAAATTGGGACCTTGGGACACTCCCATGCATAAGATTTGGGATGCTTAGAATGGCAGGCTTATACAGAAGGATGCATATGCCAGTTTTGTATGAGAAGGCTGATGTGTGGTGACCTTTCAGTCTGCTCACAGTTCAGCAAGTCCAGGTGATGAGGGGTGCAGGAGAAGAGAGCTATTAGCCTTACCAGGCTAAGATTGGGGCATTGTGCTCTAAATAGCGGACTAAAGCCGGTAGGAAAACATCCTGATGGTCTTTGTGACTGTGGTCTTCCGGAGACAGTATCTCATACACGTTTGGTCTGCAAAAAATATGCAAAACAAAGAGTGAAACTATTCAAAGGGATCTGGGAATTTCCTCTTTTTCTTAAATAACTTTGCTTCGTTGACACGATAAACATCAACTTGTAGAGAGGAGGGTTGTAAACATTTTGCATTCAACAGGCTTGTACCAGAGGATCTAACCATTTAGCTTGATCTAATT
The DNA here is from genome assembly GCF_048128805.1 of Centroberyx gerrardi. Taxonomy (NCBI): domain Eukaryota; kingdom Metazoa; phylum Chordata; class Actinopteri; order Beryciformes; family Berycidae; genus Centroberyx; species Centroberyx gerrardi. Next base: position 12,626,960 of record NC_136020.1, read on the forward strand.
CTTTTAATGAGCTGTAGGTGGCAGTAATACGGCTCGTAGCGTGTAGTCTGCCGAAAACTAAGAAGAAGAAGAACTTTAAGCTACTGTGTTGTGGACCGTGCACAACAGGAAATTTAACAGCTTCGACTCGGCTGCTTTTGCAACAACATGAATGCGTTTGAGAAGAAACTGTCGGAGATGGTTCGTCGGTATCCCCAGCTGTATGATTCCTCGCGGCGTGACTATAAGGACTCCGGGAAAACGTACAGTTGCTGGGTGGATATAGCAGATGCTATGGGGTGCAGCGTGGATGACTCAAAAAAGAAGTGGAACGGTTTACGTGACAAGCTCAACAAAGCTAAAAAGCGAGCTTCAAAAGCCAGGGCAGCGGGAGAGGTGTTGCTGCCGAAGTTATATGTGGAGCTGTCCTGGCTGTGTCCCTTCGTTAAACACCGGGACACATCGACCAGTGTGATCGACGACGAGGTGAGCTATCCTGCTTGTGTGGACTGTCTCTCGTGCTCTTGTCCTTATTTAAAATAAAAAATACGAAACGCCTGTTTGCAAGCCTGTAAATGTTGGTTTAAGCCTCGTTTATACTTTGTCAGCAGTGCTTTTGATAACCGCCCAAAACGAACTTATGAAAGCCCTGAAACTTGTTTTTTTGGTTTTGTTTTTGTTTTTAGCACATTTTTATATGTGGAAGGCGCTTTAGCCGTTGGACCAGTTCCGACTCGTTCCATTAAAAAAAACAAAAAACGTGTATATAAAATCTTGTCAGCACTTTGACTTCATGTGGGCATATTGTTTAAAAGTATTTGCAGTAGTATAAAATCTCACCTTTTTCCTAGATATGGCTGCCACTCTTCTTCTTCTTCGCCTCTTCCCTGTGAGGCTAACGTTTTACAGCTCACATGGAAGAGGCGTAGAAGAAGAGTAGCGGTCATGCTTAAGACATTCATATTAAAACAACTAGGACAAGCTACACAAAGGTGAGATTTTATACTTTAGTGCAAATACTAGAGTGGTTCTGTAGTCATTCCTTACAGTATATAAGTGAAGGATTATGGACATCTGTTTGACTAAGGAAGAAATTCACTGACTGAGTTTGTTTTATTCTTGTAACAATAGATTTCAATTTAGAACAGTTTGGTTTTGTCTGTGTAGCACTACCTTTGTTGTGAGTATTGAGTGGTCACCCTGTTTATTACTGAATATATTTTTGTACTGTTGTACAAACGTTTTTGTTCTAGTGTGCGTTTGTAGGCCTTCAGTTCAGGGCTTTGAGTAAATCTTAACCTTTAAGCAGTATATTTGAATCCTGACACAATATTGTCTTTGTTTATCATTAAAAGGTCAACAGCGAAGTGGACTCACCTTTCACTTCAAGCGGTGTGTGTGAGGTGTGGAATGGAGGTAAGAAGAAAGCATAATACTCATAACAAACTGTGAGAGGCAGCAAAATGCCAACGGACGTCTAGCCTGCCGGAAAGAAGAAGAAACATTTTTAATACTGTGACCTAGAAGTGCTTTATGTGGCTCATAAACAGGGAATATAACGATCCAAGTCTTTGCCTTTTTAATGAATTTTTTACTCGCTTCAAGGCTAAGTAACGACAAGATATAAGTATTGAAAACTATTTGCAAGCTTTCAGCTAGCCCCAAAGCGACGCTAGATGTCCCTTTGGGGCGTCCCAAAGACTTACAAAACGACAAAAATAAAGTACAAAAATACAGAGCCCTTCATTTTTGTGTGGTTTCCAAATGGCTGCTCTGTGGTGGCATAAGCTTTCACCCTTCCTTCTAGGTCTTAGTATCATGTAGAAGGTACCATCAAAGTTCCAATAAAGTCTTAGTTTTTCAAAAACAAAGACCTGAAACTGGTAGAGGTCTAGGACAGAGACTTGAACATGAGACCTTCTTGTTACTGAATGATTTTAGTTTTATATGCTTGTTTTTTTTTTTTAACCACTCCGTCTTTTGCGTGAGAGTGCAGTGTCATCAGGTTGTGGATAATGTGATTATATATTTGACTTCCTGCTTCTACTGTTAGATCTTCAGCTCCCACTATCCTCCCTGCGTCTCCTGGTTCCTCCAGTGCGGTTGATGTCAGCATGTATGTGGCAGGTGGCCCAGCAGCGCAACGTGGAGCAGTACGGAAAACTGTCCGAGTTCATCACTTTGGTGACAGAGATGGTCCCAGAGCTGATGAGTCCCAAGCAGAAGACTCAACTCATCCTGGGACTGAGAGCTCGGGTAGGAGAATGTGGATATTTAGTCTGTTCATGTCTGTTTGTGTGTGTGTGTGTGTCTTTTCCTGTGCTTTCATCTACAAAGATATTTTTCAAAACCATACAAAGTGGAGCCAAGAAACAAAAACCAGAATGCTTATTTGGGCTGTGAGACACAAATGAATTCATGACTTTGACCTAGAAAGGCATAGTAGCTGTCAAGCACATGAGTTGTTGTTGTCCTCTGACAGCCTATTTTTTGGCAGAGGCTGAGTGGCCGTTTGGAGCACAGATATTCCAGATTAGGCTATTGCATTTGTTGGAAACTGCTGCATTTGAATAACCTCCACCAGATGCCACCAGTAAAGCTAATGTAACTTTTTAAAAAAATTGTATTTCTTATGAAGAACACGACAATACTTTGTCTTGTCATCACTGAACATTAGTCTCTGGTTGAAGATGTTTTCCTGTATGTTTCTCAGCTCATCCTAGAGTTGCTACAGAGGGTCGGCCCATTTGACTGCGAAGCTATCCAGGATCATCTGAACAGTTTCCAACTGTGGACAACAAACCACATGCATGAAGAGGTAAACAATGTTTCACAAATCAATGGTGAAAAAAACTTAAGCTTTCTTGCTGGCTTTGCTCACTTCTCTGTAAACAAAACAGAAAGTCCCACGGGATGAGAGATTTTCTGCACTGAACTTTGTTCCAAAGTGTGTGTGTGTGTAAATAAAAAAAAAAATATATATATATTTTTATTTTTTATTTTTTTTTCAAGCACCACTGCTCTTGGTGCTATACAATAAAGCAGTAAAAGTGAGCTACAGTGTGCGGACATTCCTTTCTAGCTATTGTCTTGAGTTTATTTCCAGGATCCAGTACCTGCCTAGGATGGCTCATAGATGTGCATAACCACTGGGTTTTTTTTTGTGTTTCTTGTATAATAAGAAACTTTTCCTGGGCTTCATTACAGGTCCAAGATGGAGAGGTGGAGATTTCAAAGACAAAATTTGTGGAGCTGGTTCGAAAATTGGTGAATGACCAAACTGAAAAAGAAAAGTTTTTCAAGGTGAGCTCTGCTTCATTTTCAGTTTTAATTCATTCCATGTAAAACCGTCAATGCCAGCATGTAGGTTTATATCTATGTCTGTCTATCTGTGTCTATATCTGTCTAGCTACCTATCTGTCTGTTTATATCTTTTATCTATCGTATCTAATGTAGATGTGAATATGAAGTATTCATGCTATTTTTCTCCTGATAAAGGAGGTGTTCCCTGTTCAGTATGGAGCCTGTTTCGATACGATGCTGCAGATCCTGTTGTGGGAGTTCTTCTTCCGACTGGAAGAGTTTCTCCCAGTACCAAGTTTTTCTCAGGTAGGCAGCAAGGTGGGAAAGTGCCACCAACCACCAGCCAGTTAAGTTTGACCTGTCAAGTCTAGTATTCCAGCCACTTTGGCAGGAAACCGGCCATCGTTTAGAGATCCTGTACTGTCTCTGTTACAGTATTTCACATCAATCCGCTCTTCTTTTTCCAGGTTGCCTCCGGCTTTGACCTTGCTCACCTTGACCCGCAATTTGAGCAGTTTGTCTGTGATCCTGAAGATCTGAGGATGCTTTTGCAGCATCGAAAGCACCGGCAAAGATTTACTAAAAGTAAGAGCCTGCTTACAGATCATATATTTTTAAAGACTTCGATTTACAGAGATGATGCTCTGATACCCCCTTTTTCAATGCTGATATTGTTCAACTTTAGGATTTGGCTGATACCTCGTACTGATCTGATCCATTACTATCAGTGAACAATATAGACATAGACAGCGAGTCACTGGACATAAGTGACTGAGGTTTATTATATTTATATCCATTAGAGAGATTTAACATCCTTCTGTGCATGGGGCAAAGGGAAGATAATCAAGCTGCTTTGCTTTGATCTCTGACATGCTATACATGACACTTGATATCAGATTTCAGTATTGTGGAAATTCTCTGATGTGAGACCCTTATTACCCTGACAGCAGCCTGTATCCAGTACTAGCAGTGCTGCATTCCCGGCTAACAGTCAGTGCCACCAGTAGTGACTTTTTTTCTCCACATTGAATTCTTCTACTAATTCGAAAGCTTTCTGTTCATCAGGTGAATTCTCCTTCATGTCAGACACTATCTTGTCCACACTTGCATCTAAACAGACTTCAGTGTACAATGCCTGTGAGGATGATGAGGTCACCGACGACAGTTCCAATGAGACGGCGCCATCAAACTCCCGGCTGCAGGAGGACGGGCCATCAGAAGCTGGCAGGGCAGATGACAGTGGTGAGCATCCTAAATTTAAAGCGATATCCCATCCATTTTACATGGGGGAAGTAATTACTAACCATTATCAAATTACTCTGGGACAGTGGTATCCTCAAGCTTAGAGAAGCAATCAGTGAGTGAGGTGTTGCCGGTTTGAATCCTCAGATCAGGTGGAGAAAATGAGGGCGGGGAAAGTCAATGGGTCACACACACTCTCCGCTCCCTCAGCAATTACCATAAAATTGTCAGTTTTAAGTTGAAGGGCAGAAGGCAGAACACAAAAAGTCCTTTAGCCTTATTTGTTCATGGTCATCACTATTTCAGGCTATTTATAGTAAGTGGACTAATATCATGTTTATAAAGTAGTCATTTTTAGCATGTAGACATTTTTTTTATTGTGTAGTAAATTGACGTTGACTTCAAGAATAAATAAATGTAAAAACACTACAGAGCCAAAACATCAAATGCTATAGTAGGCTTACCATTATGAAACAAATGTGTAGTATCATTCAGCCTCTTGCTATATGTTGTACAGTGTTATCACTCAAAACTAGTGACTCTGCTACCCTAGACCATGTCACCCTGTGCATGTAAGCGCACTTGTTGCCTTTTCATAGAACCATTTTGCACATTTCCTCTTGACGGAACCAGTATTATCAGCTGCTACGGACCCTGAAAAGTTCAAAACATGCACTCAAAAGACAAACCTATCTGGATGTGTTACCCTCTGTGTATTTATTCTTGCAGACCATTCAGAGGACAACACCAAAATACACTCCTGTCACAGGTGTGGCAAGAGGTTCTGGAGAGAAACGGCGCTGAAGCATCATCTCAACACCGTTCATTCGAAGAAAGAGCTGTACAGCTGTGACCAGTGCAAGAAGTGTTTCACGACGAAGCACCGCCTAGAGCAGCACCTATACGTTCATACGGGTGGGAAGCCGTACAAGTGTTCACATTGCGGCCAAGGGTTTTCATATCTGAGTGTCTTAAAATCCCACTCGCGTCGTCACACTGGGGAGCGGCCATACGCCTGCACTTTATGTGACAAGAGATTCAACCAACGGTACACGCTGACGCTGCATGTCAGACACCACAAAGGGGAAAAGCCGTACCTGTGCAGTGAATGTGGGAAAACCTTTTGCGGCTCGGGTGCTTTGCTGATACACTCGCGGTTGCACACGGGAGAAAAGCCGTATCACTGCAAGGTGTGCGGGAAAAACTTTATCACACTGCAAAGGCTTAAAGTCCACCAGCTGTATCACACGGACGAGCGTCCCCATCCTTGCTCTGAATGCGGGAAGCGTTTCCGTTCCAGCAGCGCGCTCAAACGGCACATCAGATGTCACACCGGAGAACGACCCTTTAAATGTATTATGTGCGACAAGAGATTTTCATTGGCGTCCAACATGAGAATTCATCTGCGAAGTCACAACGCAAGATGACCCATGTGCAGAGTGACTTTTCCAGTGTGTGCCATGTAACTGTCACTTAAATATACTTGCAAAAATGCAGAAAGAAAAAAATATTTTGTGCAGGGGCAATTAAGAAAATACCTAAGGTGCCTAAGAAAACATTTCACCTAATAAGTCGAGTAAATGATGAATACCAGTGATCAGCATATAACCTGAATAGTCACCAATGTCACAAAAGTGAAAATAACAAAAATATATATTTTGAGAAAAGACCATATTTTCATGTATTTTACTCGAAATTGGTGTCGGATAATACAGTGATGCAATACTATTCATTCATACCAAAAAACATTTGTTTCAGCTCACAAAGGCAGAGTTGTTTGGTGTGTTTACCCTACAGTACATCTCTGCCCCCGGTCCTCCCTGTTTCTGTTCCAGTGCATTGCTGTAGTTTAAAAATGCATTTGGGTGCTTATATCATTATATACAGACTAATTGTCTGACAGTTGTGTATTTAGGGTGAGAAATAAGACCAGAAAATGCATCAGTTACAGTATGTATGCTGTGTATGACTGACAGAGTTTAATAGTTGACTGGTTTTGCTATATTTGTTTTTTTATTTTCCAATAAGGAGTGTCTCATGTTATCGTCTAGTGTCACATGAATATTTCATATATTGTGTAAAATTTCACTTCTATGAAAGACTTTGCCAGTGACCACCACTGTATATTACAGAGTAACCCATCGTAATTAGGCCTAAAGTTTGTAGCCTAACATTATATTTGTTATTTTGACAATTCTTGTATTTGTCAATGGAAACATGGTACTGCAAGGGACTTTGGGTAGAAGCATCCGCCCTGCTTGCCTGTTTAGGTGTTCAGTGAACACTTGATCCATTCAGTCCTCAGATATGTAAAAATGTTCAGTTATCACACCTTGTCACCTTTTTTGGTCCATGACACAATGTTGAATATATCACTGCCTTTGATTGAAAATTTGATATGTCTATTTTTTTAGTTTGACTTTTTGAAAGTTTATATGGTGTTTTGTGTTCTCGGGTCTGAAATGAATCTCGCCTCTTTAACTATCGAGTTTCCATTTTGTTCTGTTTTTTATTCATCTTTCACAACTGGAATCATGTTATTCATGACGAATGGTTTCCTATTGTTCATATTGTTTCTTTGTTTCAATAAAATGGGAAACAAAACCACACATACATGTTGTTCTGCTAAGGTGCTTGAATAGTGTAGTGAGTGAACCTAAATATCCTAGGACATAAGGCTGCTGTCGGATTGAAGCCCTGTACCTCCAAAAAGTAAACGATCCACATGGCAGCTTTGTCACTGGTTTCTACAAGAATATGTGAATGTCACAGCTCATTGTTTGTTATCACCTGCGGTTGTAAGAAGTTGGGTGAACTATAATCAGGAGCCTTTTGATGGCTACATATTTGTTTGGGACCAAAAACAATATGACACCACAATTGCAAGGATATTTGTATGTTATTGCAATGGCAGTACAAAATCCCATCCAGCATCTTTCCTACATCTATAATGCATTCATATTACAGGGACAGCAGTAAAGAATTCTCTCTTTAATGGTTTATAGTAAAACAAATTGGTGCTTTGTCACACAAAACAATACCGTAGGCCCATGTGTGTCAAACTAGTGAGCCGCTATTTGCCCATTTGGTCATTCTTTGCTCCTGAAACTGAAAACACAGCAAAGTAAGATGTCACTGTTATCTCAAGGGTGGGGATTGGGGAAACAGTCAGCAGTCACACAGCAAACACGAATTGAAGTATGATTTCTGATATACTGCTGTATTTACTTACAGCAGTAAATACAGTATTTACTGTATTTTAAGTAACTCAAATCTGATTTCAAAGAACTCTTATTTTGAAACTGTAATCCGGAAGTGCTTCCCTGGGCTCATAACGACCTAAGTCTTTGCCTTAGATAACGTTATTTACGTACTAAAAGACTACGTATATTTATACAAACTATTAGATATGGGAAAAAGTATTGTAAACTAATTTATTAGTGGTTGTCTGAAAAAATAGCTGGCTAGGACAGCGAGCTTTCAACTCTGCTGCTGCTACTGGCTAAACATCTGGCTAAAACAATTAGCTAAGCTAACTAACGCGCTCTTAAAATGGATGCTACTCCAGGTCTGTATCCTTCTGTGCTTGTTATCTGGATTAAATCATAAACTTAGGAAGCGTAGAGACTCTGACACATAGCAGTCAGGGTTAGTTGGGTCGGAGGTTACGGGAGCTGAGCTGTTGACCCAGTCAGAGGGAAGTTGTGCTCATTCAGCCTCATTAGCTGTTCCCGAGCAAAACAACGCCCCCTGTTGGCCAGGGGAAGACCCACAGCAGGAAAACAGGACGCCCAAAATATAAACATGCATCTTCATTAAAATATACTTGTGAGAGTGTTTGGAAACTCTTTCTGAGATATGTACAGAATTTCAGGTTTTAGTAATCACAAACATCTTGGCTAGTTTGTTAGGTACAGTAAAATGTCTACTTATATCGCAGGTTACTGGGATAGATGTCCCTTTCAAACAAACTGCTATTGAGTGTATATAACTTAACCTATGTGACTTGTTTTTGTGATGGTCTATTGATCTTTGAGTAGTAAATTTTGCCTGCTTCCCTCCACAGTGATTTCAAAGTGCAGAGCAGAGAAACTGGTGGAGATGCAGGATAGACACTTGAGATATTGAATGTGGAACCTATGATGCTAGTTTTATATGCTTGCTTTTTGTAACCACTCCATCTTTTACATGAGAATACAGTTGCACTGTATTTATATATATAATGTAATTGTTTATTTATTTGACTGCTTACTTCTACTGTTAGATCTTCAGCTCCCACTATCCTCCCTGCGTCTCCTGGTTCCTCCAGTGCGGTTGATGTCAGCATGTATGTGGCAGGTGGCCCAGCAGCGCAACGTGGAGCAGTACGGAAAACTGTCCGAGTTCATCACTTTGGTGACAGAGATGGTCCCAGAGCTGATGAGTCCCAAGCAGAAGACTCAACTCATCCTGGGACTGAGAGCTCGGGTAGGAGAATGTGGATATTTAGTCTGTTCATGTCTATTTGTGTGTGTCTTTTCCTGTGCTTTCATTTACAAAGATATTTTTCAAAACCATACAAAGTGGAGCCAAAAAATAAAAACCAGAACAGGCTAATTTTTTGGCAGAGGCTGAGTGGTTGGAGCATAAATATTCCAGATTAGTTCTATTGCATTTGTTGTAAGCTGCTGCATTTGGATAACTTCCACCAGGTCCCACCAGTAAAGCTAATGTAACTTTTTTTTATTTTTATTTATTTCTCATGAAGAATGCATGCTTTGTTTGAATATTAGTACACATTTTCCTGTATGTTCCTTAGTTCATCCTAGAGTTGTTACAGAGGGTTGGCCCATTTGACTGCGAAGCTATCCAGGATCATCTGAACAGTTTCCAGCTGTGGACAACAAACCACATGCATGAAGAGGTAAACAATGTTTGTGCAACATAGTCAAAAAAAAAAAAAGAATTCCATTCCAGTTAGCCTGTTTTGACTTAGGGGACATTTGAATGGTGTTTCTTGAAATAAGAAACTTTTCCTGGGCTTCATGACAGGTCCAAGATGGAGAGGTGGAGGTTTCAAAGTCAAAATTTGTGGAGCTGGTTCGAAAATTGATGAACGACCAAACTGAAAAAGAACAATTTTTCAAGGTGACAACATTTTCAGTTTTTATTCATTATATGTAAGGCCGTCAATGTATGGATGTAGGTTATCTGTCTGTATCTTTGTCTATATCTACACCTGTCTATCTACCTATCTTTCTATATACCTGCCTATCTGTCTGTTTATGTCTTTTATCTATCTTATCTAATGTAGACGTGAATATGAAGTATTCATGCTATTTTTCTCCTGATAAAGGAGGTGTTCCCTGTTCAGTATGGAGCCTGTTTCGATACGATGCTGCAGATCCTGTTGTGGGAGTTCTTCTTCCGACTGGAAGAGTTTCTCCCAGTACCAAGTTTTTCTCAGGTAGGCAGCAGGCTGGGAAAGTGCCACATTCCAAAATGTGTAGTAACCGTGTTATTTCACATGAATCTGCTCTTCTTTTTCCAGGTAGCCGCCAGTTTTGACCTTGCTCACCTTGACCCGCAATTTGAGCAGTTTGTCTGTGATCCTGAAGATCTGAGGATGCTTTTGCAGCATCGAAAGCGCCGGCAAAAGTTTACTAAAAGTAAGAGCCTGCTTACAGATCATATATTTTTAAAGACTTCGATTTACAGAGATGATGCTCTGATACCCCCTTTTTCAATGCTGATATTGTTAAACCTTGTTTAACTTAAGGCTTTGGACAATACCCCGTACTGATCTATTACTATTATGAACAATATTGATTGAAAGCTTTCTGTTCATCAGGTGAATTCTCCTTCATGTCAGACACTATCCTGTCCACACTTGCATCTAAACAAACTTCAGTGGCATGTGAAGATCAAATCGATCATCAGTCACTGGGAAGAAATGAAGAAGATGCCTGTGAGGATGATGAGGACACTGACGCCAGTTCCAATGAGACTGTGCCATCAAACTCCCAGCTGCAGCAGGACGGGCCGTCACCTCTGACTTCCTCTGCATGTTGCGAAGAAGCTGGCAGGGCAGGTGACAGTGGTGAGCATAAATTCAAAGGGATATCCTATCCATTTTACATGGCGGTCCTTTTGTGGTCCTGTGTAGGTCAATGGGTAGAGCATGGTGCTAACACTGCCAGGGTTAGGGCTTCCATTCACACTTGCTAAGTAAAAACATATGCACTCAAGGTGCTTTGGATAAAAGTGTCCACCAAATGGCTTATGTTACACTTTTGCCAGGTCAGCTATCCCACAACTCTGACGCCATCCTGAGAATACTTGCATCTAAGCGGACCTCAGAGGTGTGCGAAGACGGAGAACAACACATCGAACAACACATCATGAGCCGCAGGAGAGATGGGAAGGGCTGGCGAAAGGCTAAAGTGCCGGTGAAACGAGAAAAAGAAACGACAGGAGAAAAGACGTTACAGCGAGAAAACAACTTAGTGGAAGAGGATTTTCATGATGAAAAACCTGACTGTACTCACAACTGGTCTGATGCAATGGTTGCTGGAACAGAGAATGTGCAAGATCAACAGGACTCACCTCTAATGAATTGCACCTCTTCTCAAGAAGTGTGCGTTGGTGAGTAAATCCAGGGGTCGACAGGTTGTGAAATCAACCCCAGCCGCAAGCCAAATCTTAGTATATTTTGGCTGTGACTGGAAGGTTGGTCCATCAGTATTCTTGGGCAGATAACCAAGCATGATTTGGAGGTACTATTCTATTTTGTTGGCTGGTAAAGCAGTGAAAGGAGCTGATGAATTTTCTCCAGGTAGAGTGGCCGGCGGACACAATGGTTAGTTTCAGACAGTCCCTCAGCAAAACTGTTCTACCCAAACAAATACCCCGAATAAAAATAGACACATTTGATTTATTTCAACCACGTAAAAGCCCATGCGGGGAATCCATATGTCTTTACTTGAGATAAGAAATTAATAAAACAAAGCCCACCTGAGCTTGCATAGCTGAGAGAAACCATGCATCTGTAGCAAACGTTGGAACACCAATAGTGACCCAAGTGGATTATTCGTACACACACCAGCACATGGGGGAACAACCTTCCCTCTAATATCATCCTACGAGTCTTGTTTACCACCCAATCGTGATTCAACAAAACGTTTGACCATCAAGATATGCTTGTCCCTCCCTTTAAAGCAACCGAAAGCACACAGTGGGGACAGAATCTTCATCTGGAATAGAGATGATTTTGTCTAGAGAGATTGGAGTCATCACTAATTCTCACTTCTAACTCATCATTCTGTTTCCTGTCAGCAGAAGCGGCTGAGGATGGCGTCTTCCAGAAACCCGGCTGCTCAGGAAGCCTAGCGACGGGACTGAAGAAACCTCTGGATCTCAGCAGAGGAGAGGAACCATCAGAAGAAAACAGGATCCAGTGTTCTGCGGGAGACGGAGACGCCACCTCCCTCCCATTCAGCGGGAAACCGAAGCGCTGCTATGCCAAGAGAGCCGAGGAACACGCGTGCCTGGACTGTGGCAAGAGTTTCAAATTTCTGTACCTGTTGAAAAGGCACCGCACTGTTCACTCTTTGGTGCGGCCGTTTCAGTGCAGCCAGTGTGACAAGACGTTTAAAACAGAGAAGAGCCTGAAGCTGCATCGCAGTGTTCACTCTGCAGAGCAACGCTTCCAGTGTGAGCAGTGTGAAAAGAGATTCAAGTCGCAGAACGGGCTAAAGCTGCACTTGCAACTTCATACCGGTGAAAGTAAATAAATGAATTCATATTTTTTAGATTCGCTATTGTATTGCCATAGCAACCAGAACATAGAATTTAATTGGTAATAATTTTCCAATGATAAATTGCATTATTCCAAAATAATTACATTTATACACTACCAGTCACAAGTTTGGACACACCTGATTGAATGTACTATGTTTTTCATGATCTTAAAGCCATTTTGATCTAAAGGCTTGAAACCTGCTTTTTAGACAAATAGAAATAGTGAAGTTGATGCCTATGTATGAATTTCTTTCCAAACCCTTTGCCTTTCCATCAAGGCAAAGGGCGGCTACTTTAAAGAATCTAAAACATAAGAAAGTTTTGATTTGTTTAACACTTTTTTGGTCACTGTGTAATTCCATATGTGTTATTTCATAGTTTTGATGTCTTTACTATTATTCTAAAATGTGGAAAATAGTAAAAATAAAGAAAAATGCATGTGTCCAAACTTTGGACTGGTAGTGTAGGACCCTGAAGCTTTTATTTCTGAACCCTAGCCCAAGAAAATCCTGAGCAGTTAAGTGAGAAATTCAGCCCAGTCTGACCCGAGACTGTCAGGTCCAGTTGTGTCTTGACAGGCTCTGACATTAATGTCAGCTCTAGTTTTGATATTGTTGTTCATTGTCTACCTCCAGGAAAAGTTGGTGACTCAGCTGAACTTCACAAGTACACCTGCCTCCAGTGTGGGAAGACATTCGGTTACTTGTCAAACTTCAGGCGACACAGCAGCGTTCACTCGGAAGCCCAGCCCTTCACCTGCAGCCTGTGCGAGAAGAGATTTAAGACCAAGGGGAGCCTTAAAGTTCACCTGCGAAGTCACACCGGAGAGAGGCCGTTTGTCTGTACGTACTGCGGCAGGAGGTTCCTGTCATCGCAAGTCTTGAAATCCCATTTGTACACGCACACTGGTGAGCGCCCATTCGCCTGTACTCTGTGCGATAAGAAATTCATACAGTCCCATTTGCTCACGGTGCACCTCAGGATGCACAAGAAGGAGAAACCGTACCTGTGCAGCGCATGCGGCATGTCCTTCTATTGCTCTGGTGCCTTGCGGGTGCACTCGCGCAAGCACACAGGGGAACGGCCTCATCACTGTGACTACTGCGGCAAGGATTACACCACATCTACGAAGCTGGCAGTACATCTGAGATACCATACAGGAGAGAGGCCATACTCCTGCTCCCAGTGTGACAAATCCTTCCACACCAAGTCAGCACTGAACAAACACATAAGAACACACACGGGGGAGAAACCTTTCCAGTGTCTCAAGTGTCACAAGACATTTTCCCAAAGATCCAACATGAGAGTGCATCTGAAAAGTCATGATAACACCTAGCACACTGTTGTCTGTGTGGTTGGAAACAGTGAGTGTGTTACGATGCGCAGGGTCTCAATAATAAACGATATGCTGGTTCAGGATAAGCTGTGTACGTGCATCTTCATATCCTGATCACTAATAACATGAAAAAATGCATCTAATATCATGGAGACTGAGCAAACACATCATGAAAATCAGGAGGGCTGAGGTGTACACATGCCTACGTGGCATTTAGATTTCTTTCAATTTACAATAACAGCTTCTCAAAATGCACTTTGATTCAGTAATTAATTGTCTAATTCAAATGAAATAAATAATTATTGATCCCTATTATGTAATATGCCACTTTAAACCTCCAATTTAAATATCATGAATCTATGAAAAACAAGCAAACACAAAACTAATCTCCCACATTTTTTAATCACATTGATCAAAGAACAGTTATTAAAGGGATAATAAAACTTATTAATGTTATTAACCATGTTTATGAGTATTTTCCATAGTTATGTTCCAAACTTGTTCCCAACATTCATTCAACCATTCCCTTATGCAAAAGAACAATATTAATCCTTTAATAAGTTTTAGAGGTGTACTGTACAAATATCACACCAAAACTATAATATTCACATGAATGCCTATAGGAATCATTGTAATGATTGCATAGGAAATAAAATATAAAATAAAGTACTATAAGGTTACTATAAAGTCACTACATAGTACAGAGAACAGACACACTATAAGTCCCTATAGGAGTATAATAGGAATATCATAGTGACTCTTCATTCATTCATTCATTCATTCATCATTCATTCATTGTTTGACTAGCAGAAAACATTTAGCCAAAAAGAGGATAAATTGGCATTCTACAGGCAACATACTGAGATCAAATTATCAAGGTCAAAATAGATAAATTAATAAATATAATCCTATGGCAAACAATTCTGTAGTCCAGCAGAGGGAGCAATTGCACCATGATCAACATCAATGTGTTGAGATTGAGACCTAAACTGCCATGGGCATAAATGTTGTAAGTTAAATAATAGAATAGAAGGATAGAATAAATGCCGAAGCAGTAACTGCAATTTACTGTGGTTTACACCTTGTTCTTCATAGCACTCCAAATTACATTTTCCTTTTTTCACACCTTAAATAATTCAGCTGAATGTGGACAAATGCGCTGATAAGAAGATATCAGGGGAATATAAGTAGTTCAGTTGCTTAAACTTTCTTAATGGCATTTGTCACAGGAAACAGGACTCAATAATTCATAATTGGCATTCATAAATTTCAATAACTTTCTAATTAGGAAGGCCCTGGAGTAACTGTCTCTGAGGCAGTTTCAGAAATGAGCAACAGGAGAAGGATCACATTGACAGAACCCTTGTGGCATATTGCTTCAAATCACCTAATTAGAAGTAGAAGTCTAACTTTATCCTTTCAAGGATTATCATTCTTACTTTATCAGACAGTTTTACAATAGAGAGAGATAGGAAGGATGGGAGAGAGAGAGAGAGGGAGGATGACTTGCGACAAAGCCAGGCCAGATTCAAACCTGTTCATCTTTAGTTTATCTTTTTGAGTAAATTAATTTTGTCATATGGTAAGTTTCACACTCTGTAATAGAGTTGCTCACGGTTAGGTTACTCTAGTTCAGTGGTTCTCAGTCAGGTCCTCAGGACTCAGATTCCTGCTTTTCAGTCCAGTCATCTAATCAGGGACTGATTTACTCCTGGGACGTCAGGTGAATGCAATTAACCAGCTGGTAGGATGGAAAACCAGCGGCACTCTGGACCCCGAAGACCAGGATTAAGAACCACCGCCCTAGTTGATGTTGATATTCAAGCCTCCTATTGGCAGGCCCTTTTGTGAAGTCCCTTATGAAAAGAACGAGTAATCCTAAAACAAATTTTAGAAGGATGCCACAGCAAAACTACAAGTCCCTAGAGGAACATTATAGTGATACATTAGGTGATAAAAGCACCATTAAGTACAATAAGATCACTCTAAACTCACAACTGAGTGTCACAGACGCACTATAGGCCCCTATAGGACTGTCATAGTGTTGTTTTATCAGGGATTTCTGTCCTATTCTTATTTATAGAAGCAGATAGATGATGGACAGTGTGCAAATTATGTATATGTCTTTCTATGCGGCAGGCAGTGTATGTCCTTGAGGGCAATGAAGTCGATGTTATCTTAAACTTTGATGACGGCTGAATGTGTTTTTCCAGTCGGAGCCTGCTGATGATGAACTGTATCCGTTCTATGTGTGCGGATGAGTTGTTTGCTCACGTTTGAGTGTTGACAGGTGAGGCCGAGCCCTTTTTGAAATTCCAAATGATATGCATTGATTGCCTTTCGGGGAAAAAAAAGTTAAAATGGACTTATATTTGCCTGAATGATTTAATTGCTAACACTCAGGGAGATGATTAATGTTCAAGTGCAGTAAAGCAGGACATACAGACAATACAGCAACACAGTGATCACTCAATGCTGTTCATTATTCACAAAACAAAGGTTACTGACATCCTCACTCGGGACATCTCATGGATATTAGGCACTATTTTCTGATGAAAGTATAATTTAGAGAAGTAAGCCTTAAGGACAGTTGCCGGTGGCTGTAACGGGACAGCCAGATGTATTTTGTATGTGTGTGAGCGCATGGGTTTTAACTTGGCAGGAGAGATGGGACAGGTGGATGCTCAGCCAGCCAAACTCCCATTACTTGCTCAGGAGGGTGTGTGTGTGTGTGCGTGTGTGTATCTGAGTATGTGTGTGTTTGTGCGCGTGCATGCTTGTGTGCATATGTGCGTGTGCATGTATGTGGTAATTACTTTTTCTGTGTGTGTGTGTGTGTGTGTGTAGACAGGGTGATTAGAGATGGGTGGCGGGTGGAGGGCTTGTCAGAAGTTATCTTCCCATCTCATCTCATCATAGGCAGTCTGGCGGATTCCCTCGATGGCTCAACAGGCCAACGCCGCGGTGCTGCTGTCAATCGGGCCGTCAACGCCTGCAGAAATCGATGCCAATCTCCCTCGGTTTCTATTTTTAACCGAGGCTCAGCACCCGGGCCTTTGATAAGGATGCTGCCTTCCTTTGGCTCTACTCTTCGCCTCGGATGAGCAGCCGACCCCCACCCACCCCCGACTGATGAGGTGTGATAAGAGACAGACTAGATTGAGCTAAAGGCACAGACCTCCCGACACTCTGAAAGAGGCTTTTAGGGTGATGATGACGACAACGATGATGATTACTATTATTATTATTATTAGCAGTAGTAGTAGTAATAGTAGTAGTAGCAGTAGGCCTAGTATTGGTACTGATATTATTAGTCAAAGATAAATGATCAGAATTTGAATTGCTACTACAGCTACTAATACTCCTACTACATCTACTACTACTACTACTACTACTTCTAATACTACTACTGCTACTACTACTAATACTACTACTGCTATTAATACTCCTACTACATTTACTACTACTACTGCTTCCAGTACTACTGCTACTAGGCTACTGCTACTCCTATTCCATCAACTACTACTACTGCTACTACTACTACTTCTAATACTACTAATACTCCTACTCCATCTACTACTATTACTGCTACTACTCCTATTCTAACTACTACTACTACTACTACTACTGCTACTACTACTACTTCAAGTACTACTACTGCTACTACTACTCATCAGCATTCTCCTCCTCCTCCGACTATACTCCTGTTGTTGTCTGTGTGTTTTGTATGTGCCTGTGCAGCGGATGGTGTCTCCTCAGTTGACTTGACTTGACTCCATGGCCTCCTGCAGACTTAATTCCTCCCCCCTGTTAGACTTCAGATGTTCCATATTAATATTCACTGTTGCCCTGTGAATGTTAAGTCAACAGCATTCATGTGGTGACAAGAGTGAAGCTGTACCAGGAGTTGCTGTAAACGTGTCACAGATTAATTGTATCTGACACCAATGTTAATACTGGGCGAGTGAAAAAACATGTGATGTTTATCAAATGAATATTGCGCTTTGGAATGAGATCCGGATCATTAGTTTATGGAAATTGAAGAGGATGTCAGCATTGTTTTGGCAGTGTTTTCCTTAAAGTTTGCCCTCGCACCTCTGTCAAGGATCGTCTTGCTAATTAGATTATGTTGACTTGCAGTTATGTGGAGATCGCTTTCATGGTGTTGAGATTGTTTTAAGTCGAGAAAATATGAGATGCGTACTTGATTAGCGCAAGTTATTTAAGATGTTGCCATCGCCTCTCTCCATCTCTGACTTTGATGAAGACACAAGTCACAGTGCCCTTGAGCAAGGTACTGAAACTGTCACCCATTTGAAATCACTGTGTAAGAGCATCATCCTAATGACTAAAATATAATACAAAGCCCTCACAAGGTAGTCTGTTTTCAATATAATAAAGGAATAAATTGAGTAAATGGAGTATTTCGTTTACTGCATGTCTGTTTTGCTCAAAGTTGTTGACAGAACAAGAATCAAACATTTTCTCTCTAATTGGGGTTTTCTGTGGATGCCGGATTAATCAGCCGCAGGGTATTTAATGTTGTTTGGGCAGCTGAGAGGTAATACAGCCAAGCCATTAACATATCATTAAAGAGTCCTAAGCACTGTAATTGCAGCCAGAACGCTGACGCTACACTCTCATTAAGTGGACTGTGAGAGGAGACATCTAGTTGTGATGGGTTTGGTAAGATGTTGAGAAAAATCTGTGTAACTCAGCATAATGTTCTCACAATGGGAAGTCTACAGGTCATGCTGTTTCCAAAATGCTATATAGGCTATCTGTTTTGGCAGGGTATGATCATTACCTGAACTTTCATCATTCAACAGCAAAATTATCTACTCTGAAAAAGTATTTTTTAGTCAACCAAGAGCTTAAGTTATCTACTATCCCATAAAAAATATATTTATATTGTTTTGGAGTATGGTAATTTTCATTTTGTAAGAGTAGGTGTCACTTTTCTTAGTGGTGGATATTTCATTTTGGAATGAAACTCTTCATTTGGTGATATGTGATGCACACTGTACTGCAACACCTGCTCTTCCCATGAAACACACTGATCTGGTCAATCCAGCTGAAAGCCAAGCCTCCGCTCCCTTACTGATAAAATCCACTGCACACATGAAGGGGAGATGGAAATAAGCAGGAGGAGACAGTGTTGAGACAAGACATGGATTATGCGAAAGGGTGTTCACCTTAATATTAGGACGGTTCTGATTTCTCACGTTTTATATAGTGACAAAAATGCCATAATTTGCCCTTATATATATAAAACTTTGGTTTATCATTTGTGGAATTTTAAAAATGCAAAAACCTGCACACTAATGTTGACTCTTCTCTATCTGTACTTTGCAGGACTCATCTGCGTCAATATTTGACAGACGTTCTGGTTTAATTACAGATTCCCTTTTGTGCCCTCGCCCAAATTTCAGGGATTATCCAATTACCGCTTGCGTGCCGACAAACAAGGGGGCCTCTTTGCCTTTCACTAATTGGAATGAGGAGTGGTGCCAGTGCTCAAAGGAGAGAGGCCTATCACTGAGAATTATTGAATAGAGGAGGAGTAAAAAGGATGTGTGGTCTGCCTAGGGCTGCTGGTGGATTTCCTCTGGTTTCATCAGAAAAAAAAAAAAGAGACGGCTAAGGCGATCCCCCCAGACAACAGCCAGCTGGTGTGTGTAGGCGAGCTCTGCTGCCCGAAAATCTCTGAGAAAAGAAAGTGAAAGAATCACGCTGTGCCTCTGCAATTCATTCTGTGCATCAGCGTTCCCCTAAACAATCGGATCGGCTCATGTGCCTTTTAACAACTTTATAGGATAACATGATGACACATGTTCATTTTCACTCTATCAGAGTATGTGATTGTGATACAACGAAGGACGATTTCATGGATTATATATTAATGACAGACATACACTGTGCAACATGAGCAGTTATGACAATGATAGGCAGTGTGAGCAAAATACTAAATACTACAATAAACCTAAGGCGTTTATTATTTCATTGTCAGCACTTCTTGGGTCCTTATTTGGTATTTCAGTACCCACAAGTGCAATATAACCTTACTTATATACTAATTACTACGAACTGATGCTTACTAACTTTTACTAATATACCACTTCATTCTTGCTGTATTACTGCTGCTTACTTACTGTTACTGATACTAAAGTGCTACGCACTTAGCTACATAATGTGCACATAAGTCAGACTATTCTGTGGTTACTGCCTACTCTGAGTTGTAAATGTCGACTATTACACTTCCTCAAGTATCAATTTGTGCCTGTGCACTGAGTTTTATCAAATCCAACGAGAGATTTGAGATAAACATCATGACTTACCAGAAGAGATCAAAACTGTGTAGGCTGTGTGTATGTTTGCGTGTGTTTGCGTGTGTGTATTTGCATGCGTACGTGTGGGTGTGTGTGTGGCATTTGAAAATAAGTTTGATCGAGAAATGAAACAAGAGGTATGCAGCAGGTTGAACAGGCGTGATTCATAATTTATTGAACAGCACTGACGTTACGACAGGGAACAAATGAAACACAGAACACAAAAGAGCATTATTTATTACAGGAAAATCAAAGTCTACTGGAAGCCGGAGGGGGAGAGATACAGTAGCGCACCACTGATACAGTACAGTACATGTACACAAACATACTAAATACCTTATTGCAGTTGTCAGATGAAAACCCCATAACTCCAATTTTGGTGATTTTTACCTGAACTGAAGGATTATGTGGCCTTGTATAGGTTGAACAAGTTTCATGACCTGAATAGCTATGAAAACCATTGCAAACCCCATTGCATAATTTCAAAAATGCATGGCTGTCAATGTGAAAATGCGTCTCTTTTTTATTATATCCCAGAAAATTCAGACATTTTGGAGATATGAGGTTTACACCCGACACCCAGATCATTACTGGGAATGCTGGAAAAGCGCACACACCCTCAGGCAGCGAAGAGGATGGCAGCAATCTATTCAAACACACTTCCCCTTTATATGCCAATGCCTCATCGAGTGTATTTTAAATAATTCAGCCTCATTCCCATAGATGCCATGATGGTTAAGACTCCCACCTTTGGATTCCCATGGACCCCCGCTGGCCCAGGATCGAATCCTCTCTCAACCGCCTCTCTTGTGCCTCCCCTACTCTGCTATTCTCTCAGACTTCCTTATGTCTCTATGAGGGAAAAAAATACTTAGGAGAGGGAACTTGAAAAATAAATTAAACTGATACGTTATGCAAGCAAAAGAAACTTCTCATCCCACCCACTAAATATTAGATCATAACAAGTTACAGAGTTGGATTAATTATTGAACATCAACTGACCTTATCAAAGGCAATTTGAAGTTGAATAATTATCTACCTCTTATTGGTGCAGAAATAGCGTAACACAATGTAATATCTAGGGATTAATAATTAAATCTTTTGGCTACCATGAGCAGTCCATTTAGCTTTTAGTCAATTCTAGTCACTTATTCTGCACCAGTGATGCTCCAACACAAACGGAAGTTAGAGTTTGACATTTAAACCCAAACCCCAGAGGACCCGACTGGACCCAACAGGAACAGAACAGTTTGAATTTCTTGCTTAATTGGTTGAATTTGGCTTGAGTTCAGGCAGAAAGTTATCGCTGATAAATACCATTATTAGCAATTCATTATTAGCCATTCTGGGCTTTCGGCAGAGTTGGGATCACCAAAAGTCCCTTTTTTTTATTCTGGACCTAATTTGGGAGTCGGCAGAAGGTCAGGCTCAACTTTTCAGCCCCTTGCTAAGCTTTAAAGGAACAGTGTAACTCTGGAGTCTGTGCATGTCTGATCAGAGTCCGTGCATGTCTGATCAGTATTAAGAAGATATAATATAGAGGGGCGGTGGTTCTGGGATTCAAAACTTAACGCTGAGCCTTTTGGAGCTATTCTAGGCCTAATCCAACACACTTGATAACCCAAGTGTCATATCCTCGCCCATTTCCCTGTAACGTCCAAGCCAGGCTTCCATGCAGGTGCTCACCTTTAGTTTAATCATCAGATTCTGTGCATTAGTAAATAACATTGATGACCTACCTTGGCAAGATGTTGCAATTGTAGCGTCCACTCCTCCTGATCTCTATTTTGAGAACTTTCCAATTTTGTACAGTGACCCCGGGGCAGAGGAATGTGTGAGTGAGTTTGAAATTCAGGGCACATTTACCCTGCATGCATTTGGGAAATCTTTGTGAAAAGTAGGTCTGTTCACAACCAAGGATTCAGACTGATTTGTCCAAAGTTATAGCCTACTGCAGCTGACTTAAAATCAATCAATCAAGTAGAATATCCATTTAGTTATTACGTTTGACTTTGGCATTTAAAATGATTTGTTTAAATTACAAAGCAGGTCTAAAAGATGACCTGAGATAGGCAGGCAGCACAGTGTTAGCCTGTAACACTGTGCTATTTTTACTCTGTGGGCATTCTTTATTATCGGCGGGACATTGATGTGTACATGGCAGCTGTCATATCCACAGGAACCTCACTGCGTGTGCCGGCCTGCGCGTTGAGCACTCACCGCGTGTTTAGTGGCTTCTACTCCTACATGAACCCATCTACCATCACGTAGGAATAAAAAGCCATAAGACACAACAGCAATCTCACAGGAGGGAGGAAAAGAAGGAAGGAGGGGAGGAAGGAATATTAACAGAGGAGTCCACGTCACAAAAAGGGGGGTGTGTGTGTGCGCCGGCCCAGAAGGTTGAGAAAAACAAGAAGCGTGTAGAGACTGTAATTTGAAGAGGAAGGGAACAAGGGATTGTAGGGAAGAAAAGCAAAAGGAAAGAAAGCAGTTGATTTCACAGGCATTCAAAAGGCAGAGCTAACCCACAGGTGATATTTACCGGGCCATGCTCTCTGTTTGTGCCTATTTCCCATATCTCTCTCTCTCTCTCTGTACGACTGTGCAGGAGTCAAATGTTAAAAGCTTTATTAGAATCTGAAATCCCTCCAGATGTAAATGGTTTGATATGCTTGAGGCAAACTCCTCTAAAGATCCTAACCAAAGTCCATCTGCCCTTTTTCCAAATAGGCAATTTCTATTAAAGTATTAAAGTATTAAAGAGAAGCTCATATGTATGTGAGTGGAGTTTGTGTTTCTTCTGAGTAGCCCAAAGTCACACAAATAAATATCCATCCATGGCAGCTAGATGCAGTCCTACTGATATCCACTTCATAGTGTGTGTTCCCTGCATTGTAATATAGCTTCTTCCCATCTCCTGCAGCAGAAAGCCAAACCCAAGTCACGCCTGTGTGTAAAGGGGTTACAGTACAAGTGTGTGCACGCACAAGTCAGGCACGTCCAGATAAATATGTATGACTCCACCGCGGTAGGTTCCCTGCTTTGTATGCTAATGAGCTTATACAAGTTTAATAATGCAACCGTGGTGCGTGGTGCACTGGGGGGGCGGGGGGGGCGGGGGTGGAGGGGGGCAGCGGGGGCGCGGGGGGAGGGGGGCTGACACACCGAAGAGCGGAATATTAAAACCCGCAAATCCTCAGTTAGCCCCCTTGAGGCGAAGCCCTGACTGCGGCATTGGTGGTGTGGCATGCAAGACTCGGTGAGGTGGGGGAATACACTACACTACACTAATCAGAGAATAATATAACAATAATAACAATAATGATAATAAAGGCCATAGACTTGATTTAGTTCTGTCTGCTGGTGTTACCCCTAATAATTTGGTTCTTGAAGATGTCCCTGTATCTGATCACAAAGTCATTATTTTTAATGTTTTATTCCCATTTCTATCCCATGTACAACTGTCCGCTCTCGCATCCTCAATGCTTAAATTCTGTGAGGCCTTCTCTACTGCCACTTAAAAAATGTACATGCAAAAATGTACATTATAGCTACTGAACCCCGCCCCCCCTAACCCCACAGTGTACGGATTGCAGTTGCTTTTTAAAAGGTAGGCAATTGCTTATTGGATTACTGAGATATACATACAAACTTTTACACAACTTGAAATAATGGTTAATCATTGTTGTAAATGATGATAATGACATTATTCAAATCGGCCTGCAAAATGGACATTTACTAGAAGTAACTTCTGTTATAACTGTATTCTCTGGATGTCGCAGGTAATCCAAAAGTAACTGAATATAATCATTATTTTTTACTGAATTGGTGTAATCCAATGCAATACTTATTATGAATAAATAATCAGTAATCTGCAAATGATCACATTTAGAAGTTAACCTACCTTACCCTACCTGGTGATGTGATGCTGTTAAAAAGAGAGGGAAGGGATTCCAGTTAAATAGTATGAGCGTATGAGCAAGGGTTCAAATTGGTGTGTTTGTGAGAAAGAGTAGTGTTTGTGTGTTTATCTCTTCTGATTGTGTGTGTATGGGTGCAATGTACAGTATTTATGTGATTGGGTTTGTGCGTTCATGTCTGCCTACTATGTTTGTGTTCTATATGAATGCGATCATGTGTTTATGTTGGTGTCAGGTAAGGTGTCAGGCTGAGGTGAGCAGCAGCGCTCCGCAGGTTCCTGAGGCAGGAAATCTTCTGCATCCTGCCTGGAGGATCCTGTGACCTGGTGCACAAACACAAGAGAGAGGACATGCGAGGTGCGTTAACAGAAGAATAATTAACAGCTGTAGGGTGAAAACCTTATCGCTCCAATTCAGATGTTGGATTATTTACTCATTCAATCAATTGCTTATTGGCTTACATGATCTTTTGTTTGCTGGGTGAATTCAATATCACCTCAGGAAGCCCATTCAGAATACTTTTTATATTTTCAACCTGGTTGTCAATCTGAAAAGCTTTTCTTAAGTCCTGAAAAAAGTTCAGTGTTTGGAGCTATGAGGTTTTTAACTGACAGCAATGCAATGTAGACTGATAGTTGAGTGACTGATAGAGAGCATACTATACTGCACTTGCATTTAGGGAGGCCCTATTAGGCCTACAGCTGTGTGTGTGTGTGTGTATGTGTGTGTGTGTATGTGCGTGTGTGTCTGAAAGCACAGTATGAGGCTGAGTAATCAGCTATTAACCACAAACCAATTACGTCCCTTGTTGAGCAACAACTACCTCTTGATGACTTGTTTGGTTTACAATGCCTAATGAAAACTTAATGACTAACACACTCAACAAAGACACTTTATGTACCTACTAATGTCTCCGCTGAAGTAAAATAGTTAACAACAGGTGAATTCAGTATTGAAATGTTGTGCCATATGGATACAAAACTCCATGTACTTTGAGAATACTTCCTTCCTCCAATACCTCCTGCATTCTGACAGTATTTTGGAGTGAGCACCCTTCTTCATGAAACAAAAAGTTTAGCTTTTAATTTATCATCTAAAAGGGTCTCGGAAATTGTTTGGGATAACACTCCACACAATGAGCTGTGACATCTTCATTGAAAAATGATTGATTGGCCTGCCAGGGAGTGAGGCTGTTTGAGAGACAGATCACTCAAACAGTCAAGCTGTAAATGCCCAATAATATGATGAATGGACTATTTACCCAACAGATGAGGAAAGACTTGCATAAAGATTAAACGTGTGGTTTTTGGACGTGTCCCGGTCACACAACACATAGAAATTTGAATAATATGTCTGTGTTCTCCGTCAGATAGCAAGTTGGAAATGAATTTAAGCTGCAACTGATCTTCAACCAAAAATGATGCGTCTTAGCTCATCTTTCATTTCAGATTGTCTTACAGCTGAAAGAAACAGGGTTATTGATTATGAGGAATTTACTTATATTGCGCATATTCCACAACTACAGACCACCAAGAGCCCCAAAATATCATGATCGATTGTAGTACTTATAGGTGCCACAATCCATCCATGTTCACCCCAGTTTGGATTATCAGTTGATTCATTTCCTCTACTTATTTATTTTTTGCAAAAAACACAGATTCATGGGAATGTTTAGGACTCATCATTGTGGCTACTTAACCGTTACACCATTCTGCTCCTACGCTGAATGAAGGCCCTTGTGTCTATACACTCATGTATCATACACGGACCATTTAACACTTCCAACATGTGCAAACCGTGTCTAAAAGTCAAGTTACTAATCACTTAACCAAACACTGTCTCAGAGGATCGAGCGCGCGTGTTGATAGAGCGACCCAATTTTTTACACATAGCATCTATAATTGATGTGCAATAGATGTAGCAGCCTCAGATCTGATAAGAGGTTGGCTCTGATGGATCTCCAGATAGGCTTTCATGGGGGGAACAGATGTAGAGTCGTGCATCAGAGAGGGATGGGGTTGCCTGTGATCGTTTCCACCCTGCAGCGAACAAAATAGCCCTCATATATCCCTGTAATCTGCATTAGCGCCGGAGCACAAGCCAGGAGACAGCGCGGAGGGGGATGAGTAATGGGGCTACCGCTGATTTGGCAGGCCTATATTGCACCTCAAAACTGTGGCATGCCCAACTGGCGCGAATATGAAATGAGGATGTCACAAATGAGCATCATCTCCCCAACGCAGCATTTATCCGCCATGTCATATATTACACCCCGAAAACCCAGAGTTTACCGAGCTTCTCTTCTACTTTTACTCATTTCCACAACTTCTAATCAAGCATTCTTCCTCTGGCTTGAGTAACATTTAACTGAAATGGCAGTGCTTTTTCTTGAGTAAAACATTTCTGCACTCTTTCCACCTCTGCCCAGAATGTCGGTACGGAGGGGGAGTGAGTAATGACCTACCATTGATTTGGCAGCTTCTGTATTATAACCCAAAACCCGGCCATGAGCAATTCTCTGACTGGCGAGAATATGAAATGAGGATATCACAAATGAACATCACCCTCGAGCCAGTGTAACAAACTAACGTTTTTTTTGTACACCAGCCACAGCAGCTTGTACATCCCAAAATTACCAGAAGCAGGACACAATTAGTTACAACTACTTTACCTCTACTTGAGTATTTACTTGAATCACCTTTAATGTTCAACTTAAATACCAAAAGATCAAGTTATTTTGGACTTGAGTATTTGAGGAATTGTATATTTTTAATTACTTTTACTTGAGTAATTTTCAAGGCAAGGAATTCTAAATCTAAATAGCAGTAGTTCTAGTTGAGATGAATATTTCAGCAATCTTTCCATCTCAGCTGAAAACAGAGCGACGTCCCGATAAGAAAAGAAATGGGAGCATAACAAACATCGTCCCCAACACAGCGTTTGGCATTTAGCTCTTGTATTGGCTTGTAACAGGACATGCTTACTTGCGTTCTGAAATTAAAGCGTAGATATTACATCCCTTGAGGCCAATCAAGTAGTTATGTATATTCTGTTGGGAAGTTAATGTACTCCTACAAACCGTGTGTGTGAGTGAGTGTGTGTGTCTTGTTTCTCTGTATGCGTGTGTGTCAGTTGGCACTTGTGTATGTGTGTGTGTGTGTGTGTGTGTGAAAGCAATTTAATTTCCTCTCATAATTTATGGTCCCCCACATTAATAGATTGATTCTGGTGCAATCTTGTTTCTCTTTACAATTAAAATATCTTATAAACAAAATACACAGCTGAGGGAAAGAATATGTCTTCATTCTGCTAATTAATTTATTTCTGCTCCACTTTGAATAGAAATTTGATTAACATATACAGTAACTGATAGCTAAAGCATGCTGTAACTTAACAAGTTGCACATAACTTTTGCTTCTTCATTTCAGGGGAGACATTTCCAGTATCAGCTCTTCATCAGATGTAATCAAATCATCTGATAAACACCGGTGCCTAAAAACATGAACATGAGGTGGTATTAAATTTACATCATGGAATAATGTGCAGCCTCTCCTTCAACCCATCAGTTTTCTACCCAGCTAATATAGGATATGTATGCTTTTGGTAGCTTTCCATTACTAAAGCAACAAATGAACACAATGGAAATGCTCCTGCTGGAAATAGGACTGAATTAATAAGGGAATAAGTCTGTGTTTGAAACAATAGGAGCAGAGGTTTATACACCCATAAGGATGAACAGGTGCAAGCTCTCCATTAAAAACGTGATGCTTCAGTCACAAGGACCTTCGTCAGACACTCTGTTCGTTCCTATGGAATCCTTAATGGCAAAAACACTCACACTCACTCTCAGGCTTTATTGGGCTTTATTTGTGTCGCTCCTTCTGCAGCTACTTTGCCCTGCGGTGGCATTGGAGGATTGCTTTTTCCATTTAACATTTCTCTATCTGATACCAATAGCTTGTGGAAGCGCTTCGCTAGCTAGTATAGAAGATTAATTTTAAGTTCCCTGGTTTGCTGATGGGTTAGTGTTAGGGTTCATGCCATTTTACAACATAAGATTGTTTGGTTTAGGTTTTGCATATTGTTTGCTGGACTTCTTCATTGTAAGTAGGATTAATTCTGTGTTGAGGATGTAACTTTACTATATTAGCTAAGTGTATGTTAGTATTAACGTTAGCTGTTCTGTTGTAGTAGTTTCTCCATGTAGTGTAGGGTAAACCTACCAGTTTACTCACCTTTTTCAACTTGATTCAAATGTTTATGATAGAAATTCATTCAGGCAGTAGTAAGTAGTATCAGACTGGTACAAGTTACATGAAAAATAGTGTTTTCTCAAGAAAGTAAAGCAGGTGACAGTTCATCGCAGCACTGTTTTTGCACTGAAAAAGTTAGTTTTTTATTGCGTTTTCATTGCACTGCAGTATAGATCTAGCTGCTTACATAAGTCTACACAGCATGCCTCATTATTGCATAAGATGAAGTACATAAGACCGCTGTAGAGTATATTCTTCCTTGACTGAAGTCACAACAAAGCTGCTCTGTAGTCTGCAGTGCTACATCACTCTGCTCATGTCCAGGTCATGAGCTGCTGAGCAAGATGGAGCCTCACTTTATTCTTGCCATTGTATATTATTGTAAAGATGGGGATGTTTATGTAGTGCAGCTTGTAAATGAAGAGAAAATTAATGGTCTAAAAATCGAAATTGTCCTCCCAAGTATTCAACAAATCACCCTTATCTACTGAGTCGTTTTCTTTCTCTCTCTCCTCCTCCTCCTCTCCATCCCCCCCTTTCATTATTCATTGAAGGTTTTCTCTCTCCCGTTGACTCCAAAGTGAGAACATTTTCACGGAGGCAATAAAAGGCTCATCAGCAAAGGGCTGAAATGATTTTTTAATATGACGACGTTTTAATGAGGACTGAAGGAGATGGCTGGTTTGGCTGATGGCAGCGCCTCTTTATCAATGAGTGGCAGGGAAGAACTAATGACACTAAAACAGACTGGCTGGCTAGTCTCTCTCTCTGTCTCTCTCTGTCTCTCTCTGTCTCTCTCTCTCTCACATACACACACACACACACACACACACACACACACACACACACACACACACACACTTTATATTCTTTATTTGTATCAGCTAAATTATAATTTAGGATTTAAGTATTACAAAGATTTAACATGGCTTAAGGATTTTTAAGGATACAAAACTAGTGCTTCCGCTTGCCAGGCTATCTATTGCTGCAGAAACTGGACACAGTCTTGCTAGTTGTTTGTGCTTTTTTGGATAGGCAGACACACACACACACACACACACACACACACACACACACACACACACACACACTCACACATATCTGCCTCCCCCACCCTTCCTTCTCCTCCCCTCCCTTCTCCATCTCCCTCTCTGTCCCGGTGTTTACGTGTTTTGTCATTGATTGGAATTTAATCTGAGCGCTGTACAGTTTCGCTGTTTGAGAAAATGTGTCAGATGTGAGTACTGAGATTGAGTGTACTGCCACAGGGTCGTGTTATTGGAGAAAAGAGGTTATGATGAAATATCAGATTGTGCTAGACAGCTTTCAGTATTTGAAAGTCGCAGGGAGGACGGCGTTGTCGCCTGTTGCCGCGAGTGTTTCCCATCTACATTGGCCAAAAAAACTGCCTGCCGTATTATCCGCATTGTCATTCAGGGCTTATAATGTAGCTATTCATGTTCAGTGGAAATTACATGCCCTTTGTGAGGATGACCTGAACCTCAAAACTTTGCGACTATATTACAACCAAGACATGTGGTAAATTAATGTCACAAAAGGTGAAAGTACATGTATTACTGCCAAGATATGTGTTAAATTACTGTCAGAATATGTTTTGAATGTGACTTTCACTTGAAGTCTTGAACCTAATGAGTTGTCAAGTAAAAGAAGCTTTGAAAATGTATTACAGCTATGATAAGTGGCAAATTAATGTCAGAATAATGTCACTCTAAGATGTTCTACTTATTACACTATGTTATTTAATACAGTGTACTAAGTAGAGTGCTTGCTACAGTACATTGTACACTATGTTGCTTAATATATTTTTAATGGGACTTAACGCTCTTACACCAGTGAGTGGCCAGACTCGGCTGACTTTGCTGTCCAAGGTCAGGACGAAAGCAGTTTGGGGAGGAGAGCCCCCCGCCTGGCAGACAAGAAACAAATCCACTTCTCTGGCTCCTTCCTTTTACCATACAAGGTCATCTCATGCTGGCTACGCCTCCCCAATTAGCATGCAGCCTGTGGCGTGGCCTGTCTGGCGGCGAACACGCGGGCACGGCGCTCCGCTAGCCTAATGAGATGCCAGTCAGTGAGGGAGCCTGCGGGAGTGAAAAAAACCCCACTCCCGGGGTGTTGGTGCGCCATCTCAGGGGCGGTGGAGGGTCGTAGAGGAGACTGGTTAAGAGCACGGCCGGCCCAGACAGGCAGGCGGCTAATTTTACACAACACACGCTATTTGGTGGACGCTTTCATCCAAAGCGCAGTTCTCTACTATGAATGTATACATTTTCAGCATGGGCAGCCCCAGTGAGTAGCCTAGTGTTAGCCTGATATTCAGACTGAATGGCCATTTCGTTCCCACTCCATTATTCAGCCTGAGATTGCCTCCTAGTAGCCGTTTTCTGTGTGGGGGTGATTTTCCCCTAACCAATCACTAGTGACTCATGTATCCAGCTGCTATGATGTTACTTTAGTTGACGCTGATGCTGCAGCCAGTTAGCAACTATGTCCATTGTTCGCCAGCGTATTTACCAACTTTACCAAGATTGCAGATTTGCAAAAATATTGTTTTTGCAAAGACAATAATGTTGGTTAAGGAGGTGATTTCAATAAATCTATTCTGCCGAAACGCCAATGAAAAACAAGTTGCCTACAAAGGCGCTGATTGGCTCGATTGTTTCTCCGACCGAGAAAAAGCCTTTGACGAGGGCAACACCAGACTCTGAATTGCTCAACAAAATCTGAAAAGTGGGCGGGACGCGATTCAGGAGTCTGGAACCAGGTCAGCCTAGTGCAGCCCTAACCCTGGCTTTGCTTGTGCCCTGCACCGCCCCCTGAGCCACACTGGACCACACTGGAGCAGTGAACAGACACTTCTTCATCCAAGACATCCATTCAAACAGCTTTTTTTTTTTAACTGTTTTACCAGCTGGATGGGATTTTTAGAACAGAAAAGAAACAATTGTGATGGTTGGTTACCCGACAAAGTGGTCGGTGGAGTCACCAGACTCACCAGACCACAAATTTTGGCTAAGCATTTGGCTGAATTCCCTCTCTGTGTTTTGTCTGGTTGCTCTACCCCCATTGGTGAACACCTGTGTTTATCCCACCACCAAAAAATCAGGATGGGCCACTCCTAGAGAAGCTGCTACTCTGCCTAAAAGAATCTCTTTTGTATTGGTGTCAATGGAGAGTTTTAGTCATTATGGTCTAAATAATATTTCAGAGGCCTTTTCACCACAAAAATAATTCTGATGGAAACATCAGTGCACACCAAGGTGACAAAATATTCATCCCAACACACCGACAAAGGTAGTTTG
The DNA here is from genome assembly GCF_048128805.1 of Centroberyx gerrardi. Classification (NCBI taxonomy): domain Eukaryota; kingdom Metazoa; phylum Chordata; class Actinopteri; order Beryciformes; family Berycidae; genus Centroberyx; species Centroberyx gerrardi. Next base: position 12,658,427 of record NC_136020.1, read on the forward strand.
TTACTGCATATTCATAGTGCCACTGTGTAGATCTAACTATTTATGTATTTACCATATTCCTCACTGCATGGGGCATAAAAACACCGAGGACTGTTTCCTACAGTGAGTGAGTCATTATAATGCAACAGGAGTCTCTGGTGCTGCCTACAGCAAACAGAAGCTTTTAGGTTGTGTGTATCTGTTAAAAAACTTAATTCCCTGGCAAAAAATGCACTAAATGGTTGCTATAATATAATATGGACAACATTAGCTCCCTCAGTAACATATACAAAATTGAAAGAACAGTCTGAATTTTTCAGTTCAAACAGGCAAATGGAAAGGTTCTGTTTCTGTCTTGAATCTGGGTCTGATCCTCTGAGGCATCATGTATACACAGTTATGTACCATGTTTTGACCCAAATCGCTTCTTTCTGCAAGGGGATTGATGTAAGTAGGCCTTTGGAGGGATCTGCACTAGATGCTTTACCTTGTTAAATTACATTTTCTTTAAAAGCACTGGATACCATCACTGTTGGGTGAAAACCTTGTCTTTTTTTTTTTTTTTTTTCATTTCCAAAATGTCAACTTATCAGGAACTAAGAAAAAACAGCCCTGCATTTTTGAGTTTATCCAATGGTTCTGAAAGGGTTTCATAAGCCCAAGAGGTCAGAGAATTTTCTCAACCCATATAGGAACATGTAATCCATTTGAAGTGAAAATATGAAAATCATCAAACTGGAGTTATGGGGTTTTCTCACAACAGCAATATGTTTTTCGGACTTGGATGTAATCAGTTTGTCTGTCTGTCTGTCTGTCTGTCTGTCTATCTATCGACAACAGTAAATGGCATAAAGCCACACAGGACGGACAGTCCACAGCTCTGATATTACACGTCTTAAAACGGCCCTCGGGGCTAAAGGAGCGAAGCGCTGACATGCCTCACAAAGCCCGGGTGCCTGCTAATGGCCCCCTGTTTGTAATGGCATCCGTATAGCACCGCTTGACGAGCTGCCAAAGGGGGTGTTCTGTTATTGCGGAGCCAATCACCCACTAAGTATTTGCTGGCTCCTATTTCCTTTCTGCTAATGTGCGAGCCTCCCCAATGCCGCAGCTAAATCGACTCTTTACGCCTGACTTGTCACCCTGCAGCGACGCGCAGAGAATCCCAAAGATGCATCGGCGGAGGGCAGCCCGACGTCTCTGTTGCCATGGATACGTTTATGGGGAGGGATGTGGTTGGGCGGGTTATGACGCTTTTACTGCAACCCTAAATCATGGAAAGTGATGGTCTTCGATGATTAGGATGATGAAGCTGACTTGACCTTTGCAGCGGTGTTGTTAGGCAGTGATTGCTCACTTTAATGTATCTTTGGATCTACTGTGTCAGATGCCGTGTAGGCAGAGGCTGCGGCTTTATAAACTGTTTGAATAACAGCGTCTGCATCTTGAAAAAGCGGTTGCTGTTAATTTAGTGTGGATATCACATGTTCTTTATATTTTGATGAATGCACAGTAGTCATTATCAAAACACATAAAGCCTAATCAGAGCCATTTCAAGAAAATATTTTATTTCACTGTCCTTACTATACAGAGCCGTCTCCAGAGACCCAATAAGAATTACAAGAAGAATGCCAATAAGACAAGAAAAAGCCAATAAGAAAGGTTTCATTCCAAAATGCTTCATGTCCATTTCCTGAATGTACAAAATACCTTTTACACAATCCACATCTCAGTTGTCTCAAAGCTTAAAAATCCTTCTCTAACTCGTCTGCTTCTCTTTATCTACATCTCCTCCTTGATTGGTATAGATTTAATAAAGGAAATCAATAAGGGATAATGGCTTTTACCTGGATTCACCTCATCATGAAGTGTCCCTAATATCTTGTACATTCAGTGTATGTTATGGCATCCTCTAAATGTTAATAATTTGTAAATAAAGTAGGTAAGTAACCTCAAGATAGCTAATAACTTATATGATGTTCAATTTAGCTATCATGCCAGCAATCATTTGAGGTATCACATCTTTCAAATGGGGGATATCTCATTTTGGAAGGAAACTTTCAATAGGCTTTTACATCTCTAGCCAGGTAGCAATGTTGCACTCTACGAAAGTCCGACCAAACGGTTAACGGGAGGGTATACGGCTGATAAGAGCGGCAAAAGGCACCCTATGAAAGCGAGAGGCAAATGAACTCGGAAAGATGTGAGTCCTCAAGAGGTCTGTGTGAGAATGAGTAATATGTGAGAGCGAGTCGACAGCTAGAAAACCCAGACATACTTTGCCCCCCGTTATCGGCCCGCGCAGATGTGCCTCAGCCTTCTCCGCAGCGCTCCCCTCCGCCACATCCATCACAGAAGTGCACCTTGGGAGATTGAGAGGATGGTGCAAGCGCCAAGCCCACCATCTGCCGTCGTTTAGAAATAAATGACAGGCCCAAACCTAGTGGGAGCCCGTCTCGTTCCACTGCCAGCGCCGGTGCGGTGACGGGTCCGCCCAACCTTCCCTTTTCCCTGAAATCGATGTGTGAGACCCCTGCCAGTCATGCTGGAGTGTGCCTCCGAGAGAGACTTGGAGTGGATTTGGTCGGCGAAGCACAGCCCTTTACTCAGGGGAGCGGGCAGGTGGAACAGTGCAGTGAAACCAGCTGTCTCCCCGCTGATTACAACCGCCAACATGGAGAGTTAGAGAACTCAGAGACTCAAAGTGGATCCGACTGAAAAGCAGCATTGGCTCCACTTTATTTGATTGGGTTTTTATTGATGATCTACAGATAACGAAACTATCAGTTAATTATAACAAGTTGGGAATTTTATGGACTGACAAGAGGCGGCGCTCTCATCCTCACACATCCCGACTAGATGATAAGTGCTACATTCCGGTGGTGTGTGCACACTTCATGCCTGAAGGAAACAAAAACCGCCGCAACCTTGCAGTTCTCCCAAGGTGACGATTAAGACAAATTAAGTAGTTAACTGAACCAAATGAACAATTCAGCTACACTGTGTGAATGAGAAATGAAGGAACCGGAATCATAAAGCGAACACGTTTCGGCTGACATAGCCTCCATCAGGCTAAAAGACGACTGCCCAAATATCGTCCCCCTGAAACAAACCTTAAGTACAGTTGAATTTTTCCCCCTAGTCCTTCAGCTTGTGGAGGACGATTTCCTATAGCCTTTCTTTGCCAACAGTAAGAGCAGGCAAAGTACTACTTCACTGAGTTCTCACACTCGACAGCTAATATAAGTTTGCTCCCCGAACTGAGATGGGAGGTAGACTTTATTAATTTCATGGATTTGGAAATGAGCCGTGGTGATAAGGCTATCACTCTCTTATCTGGGGATGGCGGGGGCGTAATTAAGCCGATAGCCAGCAATGATGAGGAAGTGGTGTGAAAAAAGCCCGGGGGATATGAGGGCGGAATCTTCAGGGCTCGTTTACCAGAGGGATGATTAGATTGGCACTTAATTGCCACCTTTTCTATTTTTAGGGCGGGAGGTTTGCTCATTCGAGGCACCCTCCCCCCACTTGCTCAGTTTTTTTTGTGTGGTCAAGGTCAGCTTAAAGTACGTCGCCGTTCGATTGTTAGATAGGCGGCGGGTTAGTCAGAGGGGTATGTGGTGGGCGTGATTGAGGAGGGGGAAGGCGTCCACACGCAGCACCCCATCCACCTCTCCTGCCTGTGTAGATGTCTGGGAGATTGGGGTCAAGAGTAGGTGGACTGCAGCGTAATAGCAGAACCCAGAATGTTTCACTAGAAATGGCAAAGTTTCATCTATTGAACTTTACCAAGAGCCTCGAACTCTTGATAATTGTTCAGCAGCACCAAGCCAGGCTTACCAATCATCAGTTTTTATTGATCCCTCGTCTCACTGTCTCACTGCACCAGTCATTACAATTGGGCCACTGCGGTGGTAAAAACAAAATCCGAGCTCAAAGCCTGCACAACCTGTGAATCTCTGGATCCTATTTCATGTAAGGTTGCGGCCAGGCTGATCAGACCGGAGCATCTGCCAGAGAAAATAGGCTCAATATTCTCTCCGTGGCTCAGGCTTAAAATATAATACATTCCAATCAAAATCTGGGCTGGGAAAGTGAATGATTAAACTACTCTCCTCTCCCTTAACAATTACTGTCAGGGTAATCTTGAGCAAGGCAGTGAAGCTGCCCAGAGGCCATCAGTAGAGGACTGTGTGTGGTACTGGACTGATCCCAGGTATGAAACTGTCTAGCTGTATGAAAGTGTGAAGCAGAGATACTGAAAAACAGTCAATAGTGGTAAAAAATTTAAAGCAAATCCCTGCTGTCATGTCAAAACTTTATAACTCCAGTTTTCGTTAAGGTCATTTTTTATTTTTATGTCGTGGGCATTCCACTCTCCTTTAGCATTTACACTTACACTATCTGTGGGCATAATTGTCATACTTTTAATTGAATTCAAGGTTTAAGCGGTCTGTTATGGGTTTACCAAGATGCGCAATCCATTCAAAACACATTCTATAATTTCAAAAACCCACGGACGACATCATAAATAAGACTGTTTGTCTTGGTTCCTGAAGAGGTGCCTGTCTAGACATTCAAGGTTTACACCCAAGAGCATGAAACTCTGCTCCATAGGATTCCTAAACAACCCAAGCACTTCAGTTAAAATGCTAGGCAATTTCTCAGTGAAATTTGCAGTAGACACCGTCAATCTGAGCTGGACTTGTGAAACTATAAATTGTTAATATGTCTCTGCACCGATGTCACTAAAACAAATTTCAGTAGATTTATTGTGCTTGCTGATTAAAGTGATTCTGTTTCCGACTGTGATGCAGTTGGGATTTCTCCACAAATCCTATTACGTTATAGGAATGAAGTGAACTTTGATTTGCCGACTTCAAATTTCCTGTCCACTAAGATATGATTGCATGAGGTACGGCAAATGCTCAAAAGTAATGAAGACCTTTGCACAAGACAGATGTGAGAATTTTGTTCTGGCGCCCTGTGACACCCATGATACCTTCCTATGTCAACATCCCAGTGTGCAGAAAGGGACTGCAAATCGGCAAAGCCTGCCTGTAAAACCATAATCCCCGCTCCTCAGACAGACACAGAGGAGAATAGAGTGTTATCACCCTGGGTGACACACTCCTGTGTTTTCTCCCAGCATCCTCGGGGGTTTTATCACGCCGCGGCGCCCCAGCATTTCATTCCATTATCCCGCGCGCACCGGGGCTGTCCTCGGAGCAGGGGAACGAGACGACTTGTCAGGGCCGCAGAACAAAGAGGGAGCATGTAGAGCCGCGGATTAGACTGGGAGAGGGAGCGCGGGGCATCGTGGAAGGGAAATCAAGGAAAGAGGGATGCAGGAGAGGAGGTGTGAGGGAACAATGAGAGGGGAGCGAGGGGAGTGAAGCGAGAGAAAAAAAGTTGCAGGTAGAGGGGAGACACCATTTCTTTTTCCCCTTTGTCAGCTATATGGTGCATTCCCCACTCCTCTACCTTTCTCCTCTATTTGTACCTCATCTAACTCCTGTTTTGCATTAACAAAATCTCCTTTGTTCTTATTTACTGGCCTATCCTCTGTTATACATAAAGAACTCCAGGGGCAAAGGGATATTTTCTCTACCTCTATCGTCTGGACGCTGTTATTTTCATTAGTGGACCGTAAGAGGAAAAAGAGAAACTATGAAGGGAATGTACTGTAGGAGGAGAGGTATGGAAGTAAAACTGTAGCAGGTAGACGTGACGCTGAAGGTCTCAGTCCCAGAAGGAGAACCAAGAAGGTCACAGACAGCTAGACAAGCAAATGAAGCTTATTCAACTGTTGCACTGATTGTAAGTCGCTCTATACAAGCTAAATGCCTAAAATCTGATGTAATGTAACAGTAATTGTGGGCAGATTGACAAAGATTACATATTCAGGAATTCCTTTACATGTTGAGCCTGACTAGGAGCTAATGTACAACCTGGTACTCTAAATTTAAATGAGTAAACTTGGTATTAGAATGTTCCATCTGCATTTAGAGTAGTTTTGAGGTATAGTGCCTTAAACTTGTAGTCTAACTTTTTTTTAATCTACATTTTTTAAAATAAAATCCAAAAATTTTCTTTGAACTTCTGAGGTAATACCTGTTTTGCAAAACCATTATACGAATAATTCATCTGCAACATAATATCATGTGCAGCCTTATAATTTCAAGGTTGCGGGGCGTTGACATATTGCAATCTATCAGCCAGTAGGTTTTATCAGTTCAAAAGATCGCAATATTTCTTTCCGCAGTAGTCAATTGGGCAATCAATTACCCACTCAGGCAGAGCATCCTGGAGACAGAGACCTAATTTTGTGCTTAACCACTGCAGAACACACTTTACCATCTGCATACACACACAGACACACACGACACACACACACACACGACACACACACACACACGACACACACACGCGACACATCATCACACAATGCATCCAAAAAGCTATAAGGCGCAGACAAGCACACGCAGCAACCCCTAGATCCCACACTTCATTACGTGATCAGCCAACCTTGACTGGAGTAAATCGATGCAGGATAATAGCCAGCACCCCTCCATCGCTCCATCTCTCCCTCCTCCATCCCTCCATCCACTCCTCTATCCCTTTATCCTGCCGTCCCTCCTTCCCTTACTCCTTATCCTTCCCTCCTTCTCTCTGTCCCTACCTCCTCAAGCCTTCCCTGCATCTTGCTATGCCTTCATCTGTCAATCTCTCCATCTGTCATCGTCTATCCCTCCTCCTCCATCCCTTTGTCTCCATCTTTCCATCCCTCCACCCTTCCTTTCCTCCTTTCCTACCTCTGTCCCGACATCCTTCCTTTCATACTCCCTCTGTCCCTCCCTATATCCCCCGTCCCTCCTTTAGCCTCCAATCCCTCTATCTCTCCTTCCTCCATCCCTTTATGTCTCCATCTTTCCATCCCTCCATCCTTCCTTTCCTCCTTCTCTACCTCTATCCCAACATCCCTCCTTCTTACTCCCTCCTTCCTTTTATACTCCCTCTATCCTTCCCTATAGCTCCCCATCTCTCCTCTATCCTCCAATCCCTCTATCCTTCCTTCCCCCATCCTTCCCCCTACCAACTGCTCTAGCCCTCTTTCGTCCGTCCCTTTCTCCTGCCATATCTCCTTCCACTCGTCCCTCCATCCCTCTTTCCTTTCCATCCCACCTGTCTGTTTTCATCAGCAGTGCAGATCGTTCCTCTTATCAGGCCCGGGCCAGTAATACCCCTGTCGTATATAACATGTCTGTTGTGATCACTGACAGCTTGGCTGCGCTGCATTGACAGTAACAGGGATAATAAGCTCATTTCGCATGCGCTTCTGTGTCACTTCTGTCTGTCTGAGCTGTTTCCTATAATTTAGGTCTGTTCCTCCTCTGGGGAAGGAGGCGTTATTGGTCTGCTGAGGATTGGCCAGGGTGTTTAAAAATTCCATTTCGTTAAGATTGTCGGTTTTCATGCGAGCAGAGAAGTTGCCGCTGCTACACTTTGTTATGGCAACATTACCTTCATTTAACAAACTAAATTGATAATAGTTGCCAGGGGAGGGGTATAAGAGCCATTGGAACGGTCAAAGTTTTTGTAATTCTTCAAACAAGCTTTGGAAATAATTTATTGTGGTTAATGGCCCACTGCAGGCTTGTTGCATACAATTAAAGCTGCAATCCATTATCGCTAAAAAACAACAAAATGGCCTGTCATGCTTGCTTTATTCACATTCATGAGGTTGAACAACATTTGAATTAAACAGCCTTATCGCTGGTGTTGTTGGACCAGGTATCTGCAGAATGTCAGTTTTCAGGAAGGAAGAAAATAATGCTTGTGTTTTTAGTTGGGATTTTTTATTGTTTAATTTTTATCTTTTTGAGGGTATACTGAGAGTTTTTAACAGGTTTAAAGGGCCAAAGTGTCATGAACTCACCTTAAATGACCTTGTAAACTTCAAATAATAAAAGCACCAACAACAGTTATGTGTTTTTTCTGTGACAGCAGTATTATACAAGCATTATAAACTATTACAAAATATGAAGGTGCTCAGTTCGTGCTGTGTCATTTAGAGCAGGTAAGCCAGCAAGTTCACTTTTCTCTGTCAATCAAACCTAGTGTTCAAAAAACTACTAAATAATTCAGCTTTAAACAAGAGGATTTGATAAGTTTTGAGATTTGCAAGATTTTCTGTTTATTACACAGTGACAGTAGTTTGAAAGAAAAGAAGACAAATGAAAAATTCAAGGGAACTGTCAGAGATTAAGGCTCAAATAATAGAAGGAAGACAGCTCTCTGGGAAAAATCTATGATCAAAGACCCTGAACCTCCCCTGGAACACTTCACACATTCAGGGTGCATTCTGTTCCTGTGGCCTGGATCAAAATCACTGTTCTCCAGGTGTAATGCATTTGCAGAAATTGTTCTTGGTGGACAGTAAAACACATACACTAGAGAGCAGACTATAGATATCACTCTATATGAAGAGTTTTGTTCAAAAATGGAATATCTACCATGTGAAAAAGTGAAACCTATGGAAATGACATGAAAGTAAAACTAATTTTGGAGTTACTAGTGATTTTAAGACCTTTGCTTACCAAATACTTATATTTATGTGGTTGGAATCTATATCATTGAACCACTGAATGAAGATATTCAAGGAATGCTCTTTTGTAAAACTGGATATATAGCATTATGGAATGAAAACTTTAAAATATTCAAACAACATGAATTTAATAATAAAGAAGCAAAATAAATGTAGGTACCCTCTCTGTGTACCAAGTGTGGATGGGAAAGATTAAATGATTAGCTGATTAAGCGCTGGGTAATGCACTAGTTAACAATAGTCAACCCACATGCTGATTTGCAGAATACCAAGATTCAAATATTGACTTCTCTCTTAGGGTCTGGACTCTAACCATCTGTTCACATTGAAAGCAGCTCAAGAAGTGTCACTAGACGTCCATGTGCTGTGTTTTCTATCACAAAATGAAACCTATCTTCCAGTGTTGATCATGGTTACCTTCATTTACCAGCGAGGAAAAGTTGTCTGCAGCTGAATCTTTGGGCAACATTGCCAATCAGAGGCCAATCAGGTACTAGCGTTGCTATATGTTCCCGCCTACCGCTGCAATGCCACTGGCGCTTGCACAATAGCTTCCTAACAGCTAGCTCAAATCGGCAGATGCAGAGCATCATGGCCATGTGGTTACTAGCAGTCTGAATGAAACCACACAGCACGTATCTGAAGCAACTAGCTACACAGTAAATCCATTCATTCTCTATGACTGCAGACAATTGGTTTGTCAGTTGCCATGTGCTGCCATTGTTTCCTTCGTAAGAAAAAGTTGGCTGCTGCTGAACATTTGAGCAGTATTTCCTATCAGTCCACATTTCTCCATGCCCCCCCCCCCCCCCCCCCCCAGAGTCTGCAGCACCACTGGTTGCTACAGCTGGCAGTCAGCTCCCTCAAATCAGCCAACACACTATATGTAGCAAAGTACCAGTGGTTGCAAGCTGTCTGGAGGAAGAGCAATATTCAGTTGTCCAATAAATGTCTGCAGAGAATGGCAGTCAGAAAAAGTGTGCCAAGTTAAGCCCTGAAAGTGTCTGCAAAAGAAATAAAATAATATATACACAAATAAAATATTGATAAACTGAACAAACCCAATGCTCAACCCAGATGCTATCAATCTATGTTTTAATATTCATTTGTAATCTGTTGTCTGCTCTGTTGCCCATTAGCCAAAGTAAATAAGTTGCAGAACGACGCCCCCTTTTGCAGAATCCAGGTCTCAGTTGTCTCAATGCTTAAAAATCATCCACCTCTCCCTGTCACGACTACAGTGGACTTAATAGGTAAAATCAATCAGAGCTTACTTCACCTTGAAATGTTTTGAAAAAGAAAATATAAACCGGAGTTGCCTGATGCTGTGAGAAGAAGCATCAGACCAGTTAATGATAACGAGCTCGATGTAAAAGTAATACACTGTCTCTTAAACTATGAATGTCCATAACACTCCATCTTTCAGTCCTTAGGTAATGAAGTTTGAAAATTCTCTCATCTTAAAACCTGAAATGGGCCGTAAAGGTTTGGGTCTGGGGAGTCATTCTGACCCAGGCCTACTGAGGACCGAATATTCATTATCTGCGATGAGAGCGACCTATGGATGAGCTACGCTGATGCTAACAAGCAGGATATGAAGTGGATGTAACAGGCGAAGGGTGAGGCAGAGCTAATACTGCGGCAGCAGCTGCTCTCTGCAGTACAGCCATTAAGACGGGAGGAGGCGACGCTCCTACGAGGAGGCGCATAATGAATGTGCATTGGTGACGCGCCTCAACAGCTGCGCACCCCAGAGCCGCCATACCTGCAGCTCCCCCCCCCCCCCCCCCCACATGTAGATACACCAGCACCGGTCTCTCACTAACTTCATGTCTTTTATCTTTTTTTTTTAACTACACCTAGTGCCATTTCCCTGTTCAGTGTTCATTTTTATTCTGCGCTTGTTTGTTTTCAACTGCATTTTCTTGTGTGTGAAGGCGGGTGGTGATGTGGAGGGGGGTAGAAAGTTAAAACTCACGAGAGAGGGGGAAACGAGGGAGGGATGGTGAACATCCCCAATCACCCCACATCCCCCACCGCCACCACCCCCTTACAACTTCTCTTTGGGGGCTGCTTATAAACCAACCATCTATCTCCATTATGCCCCCGAAATTGCTATTTGTCGCTTTGCGGGGAAGAAATAATCAATATGTCTTGTGGGGGCAGCGAGCGCATTAGAGGAAGCAAATTGATGTCTCTCGCCCCAGCGCTCCTCACCCAGCACACTGCACCACAGCTAATGGGAAGCCTCGCTGGTCTGGCAGACAGGGAGCCAGCATGTGTGTGCATGTGTGGCGTGCGTGTGTGTGTGTGTGTGTGTGCACGCAGGTGTGTGTGTTAGTGCACATGACTGAATGAATGAGCGAGTGGGCAGGCAATAGGGAATTTGTTAATGCAAAGTGAATGCCAGTGTTTGGTTGCGTGTGGGTGTGTTTGTGTGTGTGTGTGCGTGTGCGTGCATCCAGTGTGTGTGAGTGTGTGTGTGTGTGTCCTGTCTGTTTGTGTGTGTCCAGCGCCGACAGAGCCTTATCTCTCCCAGCCATCCGGTTTTAGGTCTTTGGGCTGTCAGAGGCAGATAGCCCTGTCACTACCCCAACATCCCCTTTCCCCGAGAGCCTTGAAGGCTTCCTATACCCAACTGACACTTCCACAAAATCCCCACCTGATAAGTGCATTGCAGACGGACGTGACTCGCCCGGCAGTCTCCCCCCCCCCCACCCACCCCCCACCCCACCCCCCGGCTTTTATTTCATTACCTATAACACTTCTCTATCGCACCCCATCGCAGGACGGAGAAAGTAAACATTCTTTTCTTCATTTCGAAAAAAAAAGAAATTACTCTTTACAAATGGCCAACAACAGCAAATTGTTAAATCTATTGTCTGGGTGCTGTGTGGTTTTGACCCTTACACTCCTCACTATCGGCTGCATGGGGGCAATCTAGCAATTTAAGCTTATTCTATTGCTTATGCATTCCAGCGCTCCAGCCAAATGTCTAAAATGTAAAATGTGAATGCAGTATTCTCGTCTAAGATGTCTTGCACACAATTTAGGTCGATATAGAGATTTAGGGCGACTGTGTTCGCTGTGACCATGTTTGTCCTTCTTTCAAAGATAATTTTATAGCATTTTTCTGTGGGTGAGAGAATGGGGAGGAAAGAGCAGAGATGGCGTGAGCGGGATTCAAATCCACAGCGTCACCTGTGCGGGGTTTTGTGGCCCCGCCCACTCAGGCGGCTGTCTGTTCTTTTGATGTACACAGTGAACGCACAACAGGATTGATGCTGTGGAGGTAGCAGCAGAATAATATTAGTGTCACTGCTTTATAATATGAGAAATGAATATGTAAATGGAGTGATTGATACTATGAAGGTCAGAGAATGAATTCATCTTTCTCTCATTCTCTCACAAACACACACGCACAGGCACAGGCACGCACACACACACACACACACACACACACACACACACAATCAATCTCTGCCTTTGTCATCAGAGTGCTCAGATGGCTATGTGTCTCATTCCAGACTCAGTATGGGGGGGCGTCACAACAGGATTCTCGATTATCCATTTATTCGCTGCAGAGGGCATTAGGGCCTGTCAATCATAATTTACCTGTCCCACTCTTGCACACAACTAGATGCAAGACCACACACACATTTGGTTTTGGCCTTGTGCTACTTTCGCACAAAGCCACACACACACACGCACACACACACACAAGATCAAACCTTGTCCCACATGTGCCAGTTTTTAATTTCTACACCCACGATTGTTGAGATTTGTCACTTTCCTATGCCTAAGTGAGTTGTTTCAATCCAGAATTAGATTTCCACCACCAGCTGAAAAATTTAACATCTACTCTTAACAAAATGACTGCTGGCATGAATAGAAAATGTTCGCTGTGGAGTATTATTGAGGTTACTAGGTTATAAAATAGTTCATCTGCAAGATCCTCGTTTTTTTTTATTTTGCTGACATCTTTGTTGCTAAGCGCTCATTGCTGTGGTGTTTCTGCACTGCACTTCCCACAGATCACCTGTCAATCAAACAGTGTGTCCAGTACTGTGACGTCTTGTTCTTTCGATTTTCTGTTGATGCAGTTTGAGTTTCTGTAGGTGGCGCTCTTCTCTTTGTCTGTTCAGCCATGGTGGCTATCACTGCTCATGCCAACTATCCATCTCTTCTGTTTATTACAAAATAACTGCTGTTGTTGCTGCCAGAGACGTAAAAAACACATAAATTCCTGTACGTCTGCAAATGTAAAAGCTTTCATGAACTGGCTATAGGTTGAATCCCTATTGTGTTATATCAATCGGTGATAGAGAGCAGCAAGACAGTTGTTTATATGAAAATGTTGCAGATTATTACTTTATACAACATATTATAACCTTTATATTACTTTATAAAGGTTTTGGTTCCAACATATTTGAGCGGAGAAATCATCTGTATTTTTGAATTACATGGCATTTGTTTTTTTCTAACACGAATTACAGCGTTTTGGAGCGAAGCCCTTCAGTTGCTCTGTAGTGTGTCTGGATCTGGGCAGGTGAGGGGAGCCTGCCCAGTGTCGGTCAAAAACCCTCAATCCCACTGTAAGACACGACAGGGTCTCTCCCAATGTAACACAACAGTGTCAGAGAAATAATTCCACTACCGGCTGCATGTGACAAACAGAACAATTGCGCGGCGCCGCAGGTTCATTCACGGCTTTGATGGATGCCGAATCTAGGCTGTCGCTGCAAGCACAGAAGAAACCATGGCAATTAGAAAAGCCCTGTGTGTGTGAGAGTTGGCTGCTGCATGCACCGCTGGGCATAAATGAGTCTAGCAGCCCGGGCAACGTAGGCAGGGCTTTAACACAACACCACAGACACGCCTAAGACTCCCATTGTGCCTCGCGCTAATCCATTTCCACCCTAACAAGCTGCTGCCTTCGAACCCAGCCATCCAACCGCAAGTCTCTCCACCGTCTGCTGGGCTTGGTTCGGCTCCAGAGTTACAGCGGCCATTTTAAGCTCTGTCTGGCAACACTTAGCCTTATGCCGCTCTCCTCTGTGTTGAAACAAAGCTGTAATATTTTAGCATTGAAGAAGTGCTACTGTACTTGTTAGAATGCATGTGTTGAGAGCAGCTGGCTGGCTGGGTGGTTTTTATGTGTGTGTGTGTGTGTTTAAATCCGGTGGTTTTTGGTGTGTGTACTTAAATCTGGTGGTTTGTGGTGTGTGTGTGTATCTAGATTGATATCCTGGTATAGTATACAGTAAGTGAGTCAGATTTACAGATGTCATGATTTACCAAAAGAAAGGTAAGAAAGACAGAAAACAGAATACTACTCTATTGTCCAGTCAGATCAAAATCTTTCCTCAGCCTCACCTTATAGTTTAATTCATTTTGTACACCCACCCACAATATGTATTACTCCTGTAAATCCAGATCCCCATAGTCTGGGTGCTCACTTGTGGCTCTGAATGGACTGTGCTTTTTTTCACCAACAGAGGTACACAGAGAGGAGTAAAGTACCCTTTAGTGCTGAGCTAATAAAGCGAAGGGGACGTACCACAGAGGAATCTCAACAGTGCATTTTCTCTATTGAGCTTAAATTGTTGTGGCTCTTGAACAGCACAGTTTATTGTCCTCATTGCAGTGGAGAATGTTACCCCAGGTGAAAAGAGCTGAGTAGCCAACAAATATCGTTGTACACACACAAAAAAAAAAAAAATTAAGAGCATCCACACCCACTGCGTTTATCTGAAAATAACAGGTAGAAATTAATGAATACTTAATTCAAAGTTTAGTGCATAGGTTTATCATCCAGGTGAAAATTTTGGGCTAGTCTGTAGCAATTGCAGCTCTCTCTCTTTAAATCTGTTGTATGCCTTTCTCCAGCCACACCTCTTATCACACCTGAATCACCATTTTTCTATTAAATAAAGTGACAAAGTTCCCTGTTGGCTTGAGCACCCACACCCACCCACACCCAGACACTGGGTGCGATGAGATAAAGCGAGAGGGGAGAGATGATAGGATATGGTATTGGAAGTAAGTAGGTGTTGGCTAACTTTATACGACAGCCAGAATACATTGTCTTCTTGTTAATGTCCACTTTAATTCAACAAAGTGCTTGTGTGCTAAATAGATGGAGATAGAGCGACACTAGATAGAGTGTTAATATGATTTATACAACACGTTTTTACCTCAGATTCCACTGCTGCTCTTCCGGCTCTGAGCCCCTCAGTATGAGGCTGTTTAAAGTAACTGCTTCTTGACACACTGGCAGACACAGTGAAAATGAACAGAATAAACTCCAGACGAAAAAAAAAAAAAAAACCCGAAACACATCAATAACTGCTAGTCTGGGCTTAGCAGGGGGGCTTATTGGTCTCATTCTCAAAATATACTGAGATGGGAGACTGCAAAAGAACAAACAGCTGAAGGGGTTGTGTGTGAATGTGTGCATGTGTGTAAGCGTGCGCACACAATCCAGTCTACCATCTTTTTAAACACATACAGCAGGCCTAGTGCAAATATTAGCACTGCATCTATTGGGAGACAATCTGGCTGTCACCATATTGTTTGAATTTTTCAGTTGCTTCGGTAAACAGAGCCGAACAGACAGAGGATGTTGCCTCAGTTCTTCTGCTGCTCTAAGAGAGGCTGTTCTGGTAATGAGCAGTAAGTTCAACGGCTTCCATCTTTACCCTGGCCGCGCCTCGGCTGGCTTGTGCAGGGTATGGGAACATCAGCATTGTTTATGTGTTGTTTCAGTTGAATGTCATTCTGTTTAGAGTGTAAGCAGGATGAGCAGCACAGTGTTGGGGGCGATGAGTTAAGAGTAGTCAGATTACTTTTTTGCACATTACTGTAACACGTTCCAATTCTTGTAATCCGTTATTAGTTACTCTTTCAAATTGGAATATCGTTGCTTTTATTTTTCTCACATCGCCTATTGCTTCATTTTTGCTAGCACAAATTTTAGTAGAAAAAACACAATCTAAATCTGATATAAAAACTGATAGAAATGAGATTGGCTTAGTGTTTCTAGTCTTGCATTGCATTTTAAAACAATGATTGACAGCACACTTGGTTTGGTGTGTTTGGGTAACGCAAAAGTACTCTAGCATGAGTCTCTTTGTAGCGTAACTAGTTACTTTTCAAGGTAAGTAACGAGGTAAAGTTATTTCCTTTTAAATTTCTTTTAGTGTTAAATTACTTTTAAAAGTAACTTTCACCAACACTGGAAAAGAATCACACACACACACGCACACACACAGACACACACACACACACACACACACACACGCACACACACACAGCTGCACTCTGTGTCTTGGTCTGCCTGAGCTATAGGCTACATTGCAATATTAGTATTGGCTATGGATAGTGAATATCTGTATTTGTTGAGTCTTAAAATGCTAGCACACACACACACACACACACACACACACACTCACACAAATGCACACACACACACACACACACACACACACACACACACACACACACACACACACAGATGTACTCTGTGTCTTGGTCTGCCTATATTAGTATTGGCTATGGATAGTGAGTATTGAATTGGCTGAGTTTTAAAATGCACACACACAAACACACGCACACATGCACACACACACACACACACACACACACACACACACACACACACACACACACACACACACACACATTGTATCTTGGTGTGCTTATGCTATGAATTGGAACATTGTATTTGGTATCTGTTGTGATTCTATCTGTTGAATGTTTTTAACAGCAACATGCACACACACACACACACACACACACACACACACACACACACACACACACACACACACAGCCTGGGATTGGATGGTAGAGTTGTCTGCCCTGTTGAACGGATGACTTTCCCTCAGTGATAATGCGAAGCCTCTATCTTAGGGGGGAGCGCTGACGTCTATTAGATCTATAAATCATGTTAGCCGAGGGGTGGGGGGTGCGGGGCGGGGGGGGGTGCGGGGGGGGGCAGTGAGAGCTCAGGGTCGTAAATCTCATTACCTGAGACTGCTGCCAACCCCCCTCCCCCATCCCCCCTCCCCCCACCCTCCACCACCACCTCACCCTGTCCTCAATCTCTCCCATTATCAGCTGACCTTGACCGGCAACGCAGACACTTACACTCAATCAGGGCTGCAGGGTGTGTGTGTCAGTGTGTGTCGGTGTGTGTCGGTGTGTGTGTGTATGTATCTGTGTTTACCTGTCATATCTGTGTCTTGATATTTTGCACAAATGAGCCCCCCCACCCCCACCCCCCCATCGTAAATGAGGCTCCAGTTTTTTAATGAAAATATCAATTTATTCCTGGGCTTGTGATTGGCTAGTTTCCAACGCTAGCTTGTCTATCGCTCTTAAAGGTGAACACCACTTCACTTAACAATACCGATATAGGTTATGCCTTTCGACTAGGACAGTGTAATTAATATTTGCGTTACACATAAAAAGGTCCTGAAGAGTATGACACCCACTCTCACAATATGATTGATAGCACAAAATAGATTAGACTACTTTTAAAGGCCAGCAGGTAGCTTCAGTCCTTGATTGATAAAAGGATAATCCTCAGACAGGATCTTCCTACATGGTGAACTTCAAGTAATGAGGTTTTTTGATAAAGTCTCTCCTAAAAGCAGAAAAAAGAGCACTAAGGCTCAGACTTGTGATATCTAAAGATATAAATTCTGCTCCGGAGAGAAACAGTTTGGCAGCATGATGGTGAAGGTGACTGGAGGAAAGCCCAGAGGCAATTTCTGGTTCAACAACACAACAACACGGTTAGAAAAAAATCTCATTTGGGTAAACACTTGGTAATCACTGCAGGTACATAACTTCAGTGTCTCATTCATGGTCTGTGGTTATTAAACGGAAAGCTCCAGTCCTCAGTTCTGATTGGCTGAGTCATGTTCGAAGCCACTGTAAAACACACACCTGTGACCACATAACAGGTCATGTAACTATTAAAGATATATATATATATAAACACAGACCTGTAACTGCATAACAGTTATGAAAATCATCACTCATACTGCTCCTTGTGTGTCACTTAGCAACCATGTTGTTAAGCTACTGTTGAAGAACTGCATTACTTGACAGAAGAATAAGAATATTTTGCGTTTTTCCCTTTTTAAAAATTACATTTTGGCATTTTTGCTTTTATTTGATAGTTAACAGTAAAGATGAGAGAGACACAGATGACATGCGACCTGATCCTGGGCCGATTTGAACCAAGGACGTTGCAATTACATGATATATCTTCTGTTGTTCTTTCTTTTTTAGTACAATGGTGTATTCCTGTTGTTTTCTAAAAGCAATAAGCCACTTAAAGCAGTGTTTTACAGTGATTATCCGCTGTGCATGATGCCAAACAACGCCTCTTGGCTGTGCTAAAAATACTGCAAAGCGCGGCCTCGCATGGCGTATTGCCTAACTTTATACCTGATGACATCACAAGCTTGATCTGCAGTCAATGCAGCTGCAGCACGCATCGTGGATGTCAAGGGAGCGCAACTGCTAACAATCAGCGCTGGTAATACAGGAACATTTCCTTTTGGCATCAACAGCTAAACTTGGCAAAACTTAGAGAAACAAAAAAAGTCAAATCCAGGTCACACAGGGTGAGATGTTTTGTTGCTGTGTAAATCAAGCCTTTGGCGTTGCCCTTGGTTTCTCTGCTGGCTGGCTGAGTTCCCCTACTGCGTTCCATCTACCAGCACCAGGGTGAAACCGACATAATGAATGTTAGACTTCCAAACAGAGTCTGGCGCTGCTTGCAGTCTCCATATTTCTCTGACTTTCTGTCTGTTTCTGTCTCTTGTCTGTTTTTCTCCCTCCTCCTCCTTCTCCTCCTCTCTTGCTCTCTCTCTCTCCTCCTAGATCTTTCTCTATTCTCTCAATATTTCTTCCTCCCTCTCTGTCTCTCGCTCTCTCACCCCTCTCAAAACAAACATATTTCAGACCAGGTCCCCACTGATTGGCACCCCTTTGTGTTTTTTTTTATAATTGCTATTAGAAAAACAAAACATTCTATACAGTTTCATCCAAGAATATTCCGTCATCTCAGGAATATGACACTATAACAGCCTTTCAGTGAAAGAAACATTTAGCTAGACTTAATTCAATTAAAATGTAAGTATGTATGTGGGGATAGTTCTGATGGTTGTTAGGGTGAAGTTGTGGCCTACTCTTCCTTATATCATTGCTTCCTTCCACTCTTTCGTTGCATGATCCTTCTTCCAATGCATCTTAATGGGTTTTCCTGCCTGGAGCGGATTCAAGGGCGGAGCAGGATTCTGCCGTATTGTGGTACATCTGGCTGGTTCAATAATAACTCACATGACAACACTCTCAGCTATCAGACAACCCCCCCAAACTGTCACTGTTCCACCACTGTGCCCCAAGGATAGACATGGTGTAATATTTTTGCGAGTTCACCCTGAATAATTTACCCATAGTAGTCAGTGAGCAAGTCTGCCCAGAGGAACTTACTGGAAAGTACACCATGTCTGCCCCCAGGCGCAAATCGCAGGAGAGTGACAAATTTGGTCATGTTTGATAGCTGAGGATGTGCACAGGACTAATCACTGGTAAAGCCAGGTATATCACGCTATAATAGAGTACCTGGCTCAAGGCATGAGAGTCCATGTCTATTCACTAACCTGACAGGAAGATATGAAGAGCCAATTCTGAAATCCTCCTGCTGTCTGGATGGGAATGTCTCAATACAGCTACTGGTCACATGTGAAGTGCCTCAACTTCACTGGCTGACTACATGTTTCATATTCCCCATGTTCTCACATACATTTCAGATAAAAGCCATCAGTATATACAGCTGTAGATAATGGTACATCTTATCACATTAGGTTCACAAGGTCGCATGTGAAAACATGAATCTCAAACATCATGTGTTCCCATGTGAAATTCATGTTATTTTTTCTCCTAAATTCTGTCCTATTTTTAATGGCAAACTGTCAAAACTGGTAGAAAAGACAAACACTCATATACACAAAGAGACAGAGAAAGGGACAGAGCAAAATACAGAAACAGGGTTAATTTTCTCTTTCACACACATGCACAGACAGTTTGTTTCTAACCTCCTTCTCTCTCTCTCTCACACACACAAACACAAACACACACATTCCAACAGAGTCCTCCTCCGCTCTGGCAGGCTCTCAGGACCACCTGAGGGTAGCACATCACAGGTTTGTTTTTCCTGTCTCTGCTCCATCAGAGAGGAGCAGGCTTCATTAGTGTGTGGCCCCTGTAGGGTCCTGGGGCCCCTCACCCCACCCAGCCAACCTCCAGTGGCCCCTAGGGTCCGCAGCCCCAAACACAACAAATCACTGAAACAAAAACGTGTGCTAGCATCCCTAATGCCCGGATCTTTACACTTCAAAAACACAATTATGCTAATGCCAGGAATCATTTGCCATTCCAACTCTGATTTAATGCGGCCTTTTAGTGGGGAAAGCTAATTAGAGGCTTTAATTAACATGTGCGACACAAGCTGAAGAGAAGCGCGAAGGAGCCTGTCGATCATGGAGAAGCACAGCGAGAGTGGCGAAAGAGAGAGAGAGAGAGAATGGGAAGTCTGAAAGCTATGCAAATGAGGCGAGGGAGCGCCACGGGGAGGCGTGGATCTCTGCCGCTACAACGGTTTCTGTAAATATCACAGTGACCCGTAGACGGAGAGGAGTCATCTCATTAACACAGATTGGAAGGTGTCACCAGAACTCGGCCCATGAGGGTCAGAGCCGATACGATGCAACCCGAGCTTAGCAAGGGTATCATCATTATAACTGTGACAAAACACAGGATTTGTGTCCATGCTTTATAATGCTAATAACTTATTCCGTGCACATCGCTGTATTCAGTATAACTACCTGAGGGCAGACTGGCCCGCTGCACTGCTGGACGCTCTCCATACCGCCTCTATAGCTGCAGCCATACGATACGCCATGCTGCCTGAATGCACACAGTGATTGAATTTATAGTCTGCCCACAGTTGTATGTGCTGTGTCTGTAAATATTACAGCAACATGTAGACAGAAGTGTCATCTCATTAACACAGATTGGAGCTGAAGCTGTGTAACTGGAGCTCAGGTAGGATATCATCATTATTGCAACAGGTAGATACAAACACATGAAGTAATTCCCCCTGGTTTTCGCAATTCTGCAGTATTTCCAGTGCAAATGGATTGAGCGACAGAAAATAGAAATATAAATTGGAAATAGGGAAGGCGAGGAATCGTGCCGAAAATCATCTAAAATACCTATTACCGCCTCTAGATTTCACTAAAAGGTGGTTAAACTTTTATTCTGTTTTCACTTAATTCTCGCTTTCCAGCAAAGAGCCACCAAATCAAAGTTGGGGAAAGTTCTACTGCACAGAGAGTGCAGTTTAATAGCTGACATAAAGGTTATTTCAGTGCTTTATGCCCATTCCTCCTCTTTATTGGCTAAAGTACCCTTGGTGCACACAGTTTCTTGCCGTTGCATTAAAACACATTTGACTGAGGATTAGGAAGCTGGGGCAGGATGTAATTTTCCATACTTGATCTATGTCATCTACGACAATAGTTCTGCTTAAACTATTGCCCTCTGATTAATAGGTTATATATTGCCAGGGGACGGCTTCAGCAGTTTTAACCAAAATCTATAAGTTAAAGAAAGACTGCATTTAACACATAGAACTGTATTATACTGCATGCACTTTGTAATGTAGTTGTGGAGATGTTTAATTTACTTGAATTTGTTTTTGCACATTTGTACAGAGAAGAGTTTTTTATATTATTGCACTAAATTATATTATTATATTATTGCAATAAAAATGCTTTCAAATCTTAACAGCATGAGCTGAACATCAAAAGCAATAGCCTACATAACTTGAGATGATTTGGTATTCTGTTCTGTCTGCATTCCATAGAATTTTGTGTTTATCTTGTTTTTTAAAGGCTGCGAAATATTGCAAAGACTCTAACTGCAGATTTTTACAAGTTACCTGCAGATTGTGATTTTTTTTTAGCTGTGGGGACTAAAAAAGCGAGATCTCAGAGGTACATTGATGTCCCAAACTCGGATATAGTTAGTCAAGTTAGCTCTTGACATCTCAAAGCGGTTATCATTATAACATCCGTCTTTGCAGGTCGCCATCGCACTTTGCTTCTGCCCAGCTTGAGTGCTCAGTGGTCATCAGTGTAGAAATCTGCCCACATTGCTTTGTATTGGCAATACAGAGTTTTTCAAACACTTCCTCCTGGGGATCGAGCCGCAGCAGGAGAGTAAAAATAGGACTTAGAAAGTGGGGCTTCTCTGATAGTTATACGTGTACCACTTTAAAATTCATAGAAAGAACACTCCAGCTAAGTCTTGGCAAGGATTATGGTTTCAGAGTATTGATCCTCCGTCTCAGAGTTTCTGACCTTTTTCACTTGTGTGGCTCTTGCATTTGTGTCCGAGTATCCAATAAGCTCCATACACTATATGCTGCAGTATTTCCCTTTATCCGAATAAAGTCAGTGAATAATAAATGCATCTTACGTACTGCACTATTTACTGCTATTTCATTGTGTTTTTGCTTTATTAGACACTAGAGAGATGGGTGGGAGGGGGGATGGCATAAGAGAAAGGACATCAGTCAGTCTTGAAACCATGATGTGATGCATAAAGGTCCAGGACACTCCTTTCTTCAAATTCCATAAAGTAAATTAAGGAATCATTTGTCTTGTCGTTCCTGACAAATCAAGGACCATCACAGATCATAATGGCTCATCTGTGCTTCTCTAACCTTTGGGCTGCCACCCATCAATTCAAGGATCCTCATTATGGTTCTATTAGAGACTGCAGTAAGAACAGAGAGGCTCACCTGCTTAGTGTGTGGCTTTCAGGTCGGTCAGCAGTCTTCATGGAACATCATGCCTTCTTGTCCTAAAGATACAGACAAAATGTACAAGATTGCGAGAAAATTCAGTACTGTAAGAGCATCCCTCTAATTCTCATGAAACTAAGTGATGACATGCTGCTAGGGGATAGAAAACGTAGCGAGGCTGGGTTCAATTCACTTTCAATTCAGTGGATTTAGGAAGTGAATTCAGAATTTGAACAACTGTGCCTGTCTGTCCATTGGTGAAATGCGATATCTTAGCTGAAATCGCAAACATCACTGGTCTGATTTTGACAAAACTTGGAGGGATGATGCATCTCCGCACTGTTCCAGCGTATAAAAAAATACAGTGATTGGCCTAATGGGGGCGCTATAATCAATTCTCACCATGGTCAAGATTTTTAGATCAAACGTGATATTTCAGACATGACTTGTCAGATTGTGACAAATTACGTTTTTTGCCACTGTGGTCTGGGATTTTGAAAAATATACTGATTTGCCAGATGGGGGCGCTAAAATGAAAGATCAAAATTTCAAACTTTTTCAAACTGAAAGGCTGTAACTGCTACACCACCAGTCTGATTCTGATGAAACTCGGAGGGATGATGCATCTTGATACTGATTGGCCCATCATAGTTGTTAGTTGAGAATGATTGGTCTATCATTAACGAGTAAACAGTGGTTTTAATTTATTTATAGAATTGATTGAATTTAACGAGAACTGAATACTAAACAACGTTCTTGTCATTTAAAGCAAGACAGTGTCAGATACAGGACGACCGCAGTGACGATGTGTCAAACAAGGCGCTCTTGTTTAAATGCTTTGAATTCACAATGTAGAAGGGTAACATTCGTATGCACTTTGGTGCATCAGTCTCAAGGTCAGTGACTGTTAAGTGGTTATAAAATATGGGCTTCACTAATATGATGCAGCAGAAACATCTTTGCCTGAGGACATCAGGAAGGGACAGCAGCACTGATGGTGGCGGGGTCTACCCGAGGTGAGGGGCCCTTCAGAGAGACGTGAGCTCATGTGCTAAGTTACACACATCAAGGTGGAAGAAGAGTCTCCAAAATCATAAAATCTTAGGTAAAAATTGTTGCTCCCAAAGCATCATAAGAACTATATAATATTGTTGTTGAATGAAAATGTTAAAAAAAAAAAGTCAAGTTTCTGCACAAAGTTTCTGCAAAAGTTTTAAAGAATATAGAAAAACATATGTTCACATTGAAAACCAAACATTTTTATCATAAGGAATTCTATCTATAAATGCCTGTGTGAACCAGCAGTGTTGAGCACATTGTGAATGCATTGTGATTATTTTTTTATCAGAATATGATACGATCACACAAACACACAATGTGCAGAATTGCTAGGAGGTGAATAGCTTCTGGTGCATCTGTATAGCGAATAACCAACTTTCTGATGTTATTATAATGGAGGAATGCTGCACACGCTCAGTAAGCTTTTCCTATTATACTCAAACTCCTAGACTGACTTGTATTCAGCAAGTTTTGGATGAGAGGGCATCAACTTTTAAAACAGCAACCCAACCCATCAACCAACCCAGTCGAGCAACATATGTTGTGTCAGTATGCGATGTTATTAACACCCGCTGCGTTGTAAAGTAACACAAATGCTTGTTGTCCCAAACTAGACACGCAGATGTGTTAAAAATGACACATTGTTTTAAGAGCGCACTTTAACTCGTATCTGTCCAGAAAGCGCAATAAAATCAAAAGAGAATTCTCATTATGTCAGTCAACAGTATTTGATACTTCGCTCATTATATCAATATAATGTAGAGCGAGATGGAGCTGAAAAAACAAAATGGTAGTATTGCTGAGGTTGGCATCAGAGGGGCCTTTATAGTGAACTTGATTAAAAAAAAATTGCTTTCAAGTGCTCTCAGCAGGCCGGGAGGTTGAGTGGGAGGGCACTTGTGAGCAGCGCTGGTGGAGTTTCACAAACGAGGCTTTCAGGCTGAGGAAACAGGATGAAGAAATGCTTTGAAACTGCCAGAGGACAAAGAATGTGGAGGCAGTGGTGACATGGTGGGGTAATATTATTATTACTATCATTTTCAATATACAAATACCAGTTGTGAGACTTGAAATTCGTTGCTGGCTCTAAAATGGCTCTAAAAAAAATTCAGTTCCTCTCTATGCTGAAAGGATTTTAGGCTACTTTTTAATAGACTTAGTTACTTTCTGTAGTTGCACATGCCGTTTACATTTTTGTCAGCTGAAGCAGACTATTCTCATGTTATTTTCTCCATAATTGGCCATTTGAGATCCTGTTGAAAGAATCCAACAATTTTTATGTACTGAATTTCTATGTACAGGAACATTAATGTCTCTGCTCCACAACAAATTCCTTTACATGCACTTGATGAGTGTTTGACTGATTTGGAACTTTTCTATACCTTTTGATGCCTTAAATCAGATAAACATAAAAAAAATAGTCTGTGCATGTGTGTGATAGGTATTTTTCAAATTTTCAATACCCAGCCCTGCTTACTGACACTGTATGCAAAATGAAACAAGAACGTGCACGTGCGCAAGTGTGTGTGCATGTGCGTGTGTGTGAGTTTGTGTGTGTGCATGTGTCAAATCACCAAAAAAAAATCACATAATTGGGGATTTTAGTTTGTTAAGTATTCACCTGACAGGAGTGTCAGATGGATGAGGTTTTTAATTTTGGAACTGTCAAATCTGTGTAATTTATTCCCTCTTGAATTCAAAATGACATCAGGAGATCAAAAACTGTTCCCTGATTTCCATGAAACGTTCATCTAATTGGCTTTAAAAAGGTGGAGAGCGCTGCAGTAAATCATTTTCAGCTACTTGTTTTTAAAGTATTCCAACTTGAGAGAAAATACTATTGGAAATCCATTGGAGCACAGGTTTAAACCTTTTTTAGAACAGCTATCCAAAATAAAATTTGCATTTAATTTGATTTAAATGTAGTTTCTCATCCTGGATTTCACTAAATCATATTGCCAGTTTTGCCATGTATGAACTCACCAGCAATCATCCCAAGACCTATCTTTGAACCCGACCTGTAGTTTATTAGAAAAAAAGCAGCAACTCCACCAGAGGTACCAGCTAATCTAAAAACCATCCACTTCCCAACGCTTTGCAGTGTTAGATCAATGTATTACATCACCTCATCATCTGGTATAGGGTTTTATAAAAGCATCTTAGTATTAAGATTATCTTTGTTCTGTTGCCTTACAGGTAAAACAGATCAAAGACTCCATAGATGATGAAAAGATTAGCAGCAGTTTCACCTCTGTGTGTCCAGTCCGCTTACATACATGCTAATGTTGTAGCACTCAGTGTGTAGGATACAAGCTATCTTAGCATCATTTCAAATGCATGAGCATATGCACTGTAGTGTACTAAATATCCAGATAATCTTCTCAGTGCATAACTGTAAGCTGATTAATGAGCCTGTTTGCCAAAATAATAGGTATATACTTCGGAAAGGTGCAAGGGTCAGATTTTTTGTTGTTAACAAAATCAATCATGTTCATTTTGTTGGTGCTATTCAGCAGCACTGAAACACAGCAGCTTTACTGAGCTGTACTGACTGTGATTAAATGTATTGAAGCGATCTCCTCCATAAGATTACCACTTAACATCCTAAGCAAAAATATTGATGAGTTTCATTTCCAGAACGTTGCGTCTCAATTTGGATAAAAAAAATCATCACCTGAAGTTCACCAGTCATCATAAAATTTAGAGGACCTAGTCTGTAAAATGTTACCATTTTGATTACCTGCTATAAGTAAGCCTACTGTAATTTGTTTTTATTTTATGCTATCAAGCAATTTGCAAATCACTCTTTGCAAATGATGATCTCATTTTGAAATGAAACTCACGAGTGTGAGCTTCAGCTGATGGTACTTGTGACTTGGCATTGGCCAGAAGCTGCAGCCCACAGACAGACACGGCGGCAGGAGGGGACACTTCAGTGACCACACTCGGATGGGTGAAATCCCCTGGTCCAACGAACTCATCCCGTGCGATCGATAACCGCTGTGACAACAGCCCCTCTCGTCACAGGCTGGAGAACAAGCTGTTGCGGAGGCCTGAGAATGGAAGATAGGCCCCGCAGGGGAGGCTTGATTTACGAGCCAGAGTCAAGATGGAGGCACACTCGCCCACGTACTGTAGACGGCCTTTCCTGCCGCATCAGTCTCCCCCTCCCCGCCTGCCTCTGCACTTGTCCTCCTTCCAATGTCTATTTGCCTGCCTGTTGACGGGGGGACTAGGCTGAAACGACATGCCACCCAGAAAAACAACATTTCATAGTGTTCCTTCCCTTGGGGTAGTTGTATTGGATGGGAGCATTGTTATCATCCTAAATGTCACCTTTAGCTTGTTTTAGTTATTTTTTACACACTTTGCAGGGGGAGATGCTTGTCGATGTGGATAATGCAAGACAGCTAATTTTAACATGTCATGTAGCCACCGACCACTGGGAGGAACGAGCTGGTGACATTCAGGAGGGTAACAGTGCTGCTGTGCAATGCAACCTTGAGCTAAGAAACACAAGGAAATGTGTTTTTGTGGATGGCATGTCACCTTAAAGCATCTGACCATTGAGGACAGTAGACTCAGTGGTATCTGTGTTGTTACATTTATAGGGTTTTTCCATCGCACCAGGTCCACTCTGTATCTTCACTGAGTGTGGTTATGGTACAAAATCAGCACCATTTGGTTTACCATTGGAGTACTGAGAAATTATGATAAACCTTTTGGAAGCAATGCCTAATTGAAATTGGATGTTTCTCATTTTGCAATTGCTTTCTAGAGAGGAAAAACTTATTATAAGAAAGATAGGAAAGCGGTGTAGTAAAAAATACATCTCGCAATTTTACAAAGGATTATTTTGTATCACAGTGATTGAAAGTATTCTGTCCGAATATCACTCCTAAATACACATATGCATTGCTTCGGAGAGATCAGAGTGCAGTGCAATATATTATTAGGCTGTAATGCCTCTATCAAGTGTTGGACTTATGTAATATCTCATTATCTAAATCAGTTATTAGACTTGGCCGCTTGCAATGTTGGTGTTCAAGGAATTCAGGCATATTATACTGTCGCCCTCATTATAAGTTTATCTAACTAAAAGTGTCAGCTAAAATGTAAAATGTGAGATCCAAAGTGGGTCTTTAACACCTTTTAGATCAGATATTCTGGCTATGTGGTGCTGAAATCGAAAGTCCTTCCAATGTATAGTCACCCTCTCCCCTAACCCCCCCCCCCCCTCTCTCTCTTCCCCTCCACCTTCTCTAATTTATCGGGCTGCTGATGAGCGATTGAAGATGCCCTGCCTCCATCTCTCTCCCGAGCCGTATCAATATTCATGGGTCTGCCGGGTGCGTTTGTGCGATGGCTGTCTCATTAGCCTTTGATCCCCTTGCGCGAGGCCTGTCGGAGCGTTGCCGCGCCAACAACAGAGCACCGTTTGAAGTGAGGAGAGAACAGCTGCTTGCATTGATCTCCATATACTTTCTTTGCAGTCCACACACACACAAACACACACACACGAATGCACGCACACGCACACACACAGATGCACCCACATACAAACACATATGAACATGAGAGGGATGCACAGACAGAGTCATGCCCGCAGGCACACGAATACATCTAGGCCCGTACTTACTACAGTCTGAGCTGAATCAGTGATGAAACTGACGCACAAGTGTATCGCTCTCGTACATTATAACTGGTACATAGTCTGTCATGCAATAGCATAAGCTTATACTCCAAAATTTATACTAAAAAAATTGTGTTTAGTGTCATTTTCAGCACACATTTGTGCTACTTCTCACATGAAATGTACCAATAACATGCAGTAAGTCAATCTGTGACATGTTGTGTTGAAAAGTAACACAATTGTGTGTCATTTCAAACAAGACATGTAGGTTTTCCAATAGCCTTGTACTTCATGCTATTGCCTTGTCAACAGGTTAAGCATTCACTATGTACAGAACACAAAGACTGCAGTTTTAATAAGGGAAGGAGGTAAATAAGCCTTTTTTGAGCCGAGAAGACACAAATTAGATTATAAAATGTGTTAAAAATAGATAATCAGGTAATTTCTCTTTTACATTGAGGAATATTAAGTCGCTAAACTATAATGTAAGTCGCAACAAAATGATAAAAGCTCATATTGGGACCATGAGGCTGTAAATGAGCCTTATGTCAGTCTAAGTCCAGGTGAGATGCTCTGACGCAGAGATTGAGCTCCTGTAAAATTATAGAATTACCTGCTAGAATCTGGAATATTTTGCTTTCCTCCTGCAAATATGCTATAAAAACCTGTATTCTATGCTTTTTCATATGTTTTATAGGAGAATTCAGCTTCTTTCTGTGTCTATCGTCAATGATAGTTTGCTGGGAAGACAGAATGGGGGGGGGCAAAAAGTATGACATCATGACATAAGCCTACAGCTGTATACAGCCACAGCACAAAAACTGCCACTGAATAACCCAGACAGATCCTCCATTCAACTCTTGTTTTTTTACATGAAATATTCCCAATAAAGCACACAGAACTGCTTTCAAATAAAGTAGAATCAACACATTGAACGACCAAATTACAAATTACATCCTACAATATTTCCTTCCTGTACTCTGTTCTTTGTTTTTTTAAAGGACAGTCCACCTCCTCTCAGTGTTTCAGTGTTCAGAAAGAGAGGTCCAGTAAGTATGACATCATGACACTGGTCTGTACAGTCACAGCACAAAGACGGTTCCTGCGCTAGTCCACTCAATAACTCTCCGCTCTCTCACGGATGGTGAAACGGTATCTCCTGTATAAAGAACAGAGTTGGAATTAAGACTCGGAGCTCAGTCTGGTCTATCGCACCCCGGGGAGCAGGTTAGACGATCAATATCGCCGATGTGCCTGATAACATTACCCCTTCGTTAATGGCAGTAATGAAGAGAGCTGTTGACGGACAGTGAGGGAGACTTAGGGTCATGGAAGCAGTCTGTTAGCTGCAGTGCCAGTTTTCCTACATAATGCGGTTTTCGATTGTTTTAACATCTTTAGACATATTTCAACTGGTTACACTGATTAATTTTACTTAACACTACAGAAATTGTCCCATAAGACATTTTTAAAGATGTATTTCATTTACCACAAAACATCAAGAGCATAACAGCAGATTAATAATACAAAATGAATGTGTATCTCCACGAAATCTTTGTTAGCCTGTAAATACATTGGCATTTCAGCAGGAGATGATCAAAAAGCAGGTGTTCAAATGAGCAAAATTATACACATATCTCATATTCCTCATGACTAATCGCAAGTTCATTGTGAATATTTTAAACAAATGATCCAAAACCTGACACCTGACTGAAGAATGGAGTTACAACAGCATCAAGCTATAGAGCATATAGGCTTCTGTTTATAGCTGCAAGTGCTGTATTATGGCAATTATTACTCTCTGCCAACAATTACACACAATTCTACACACCGCTGTATAACTGTGAGTGAAAGGATTAAAGAATCCAAACAACATCAATGCCAAGTTGAGATGTGATCACCTCTTTTCGGTGCTGTTTATAACATCAGGTCTCACTGTAGTAAGAAAACGTTTGATTGCAGAAAATCTAATCAGTCTTCAAATGTCAGAGAAACTACATCTCAATAGAATAACTGCTGACATTTTGGGAAATCAGACCCTATTTTGCTCCCTCTGTTTCTGTGCCTCACACACACACACAAACACACAGCTCCAGCCTGATACTGAACAGAATTGTACCTACACGTGCACGCACACGCGCACGCACACACACACTCACACAGAGAGCTCCAACCTGCTGCTGTAAAGCCTTGCACTTGGCAGGATCTTTACTGCTGCACACGCATTACTTAACATCGCCAGCATCTGACTGACTGAGGCTGGTCCACAGTGCTGATGAAGATGAGGGGAGATGAGGAGGAGGAGGAGGAGGAGGAGAGGCACAAAGGAGACAGTGAGAGGTAACATACCTCACAGCGGATGTCTTGGTTTCAAGTTGAGGAGCTGGAGCTGCTGGGATGGACCGGCCAGACGGGACTGTCGACTTCTCTCTTTCTCTCTCTCTCTCTCTCTCTGTCTGTCTTCTTCTCTCTCGCTCTCCCTCGGCTCTGGGATGAAGAACTCGGCTCCCCCTCAGAAGGAGAGCCGTTCCTTCGTTGCCTCCCTCCCTCTGGCTCGCTCAGCTACTGTCTCAGCCCCTCTCACTATCATACCTCCCTCCCATGCTACACCCCCCCCCCCCCCCCCCCCCCCACCACTCCTCCCCCTTTCTAACCTGCTCCGTCCTGTCTCTCCTTTCTCCTACACCACCCCACTCCTCAAACTCAAAGGCTGACAATGGAAATAAATGCTTTTGTTAATACTTTCTTAATACATTTTTCTTGTATGCTGCTTTTCCCAAACGCGGTAAAATCAAATCAAAATGCAGACATTCTTTTTTAAATCTGGTAAATGTGTGTGTGGGAAGGTGAGGTTTCTTTATTCCCCACTTTCTGTGGTGATGACAGTTAAGGCAAATAAACATGCAAAACACAACCGCCCAGATGCGTCACTGCATGTTTAGATAATGTAATATGGTAGTGTGGACTCAAATGGTGGTCCAGTGCAGCTCTGTGTGTGGCACCAATACTGAATCATACACTGATGAATGTACAAAATATTCCTCTTTTCATGAAGTCCACTGATGAGGTGAATCCAGGTAAAAGCCATTATCCCTTATTGATTTCCCTTATTAAATCTATACCGATCATAAAGGAGGAGATGTAGATAAAGAGAAGCAGACGAGTTGCAGAAGGATTTTCAAGCTTTGAGACAAGTGAGATGTGGATTGTGCAAAAGAGGCTGCAATTCAATATCAGGAAGATTTCCTAAATACTTTGTACATTCAGTGTATTTGTCATATGCGCCGTTGCCGGGCTGAAATCACATCAGATTCTTGTCTCCTGGGAATCCACATCTCTACATCCCCTCATAGCTTTCCTACAGTCTCAATAAAGGAGAACTATTAAGGGAGTGGACTGCCGGCTCTCGGAAAAAAGAAGAGGCACTTATGATACGGTGAGGTGCTTTGGATCCAATATATAAATCCAATAAATAAATATACCTGTCTGAATAGCTGTGCATTTCCACTACTGACTGGTGAATACAATTTGTTATCTGCCTTTTTTTAGTCAGATCTGAGTCAGAGCAGCACTCCTAGATTCCACAGCAGTAGCCAGTTCTCCCTTCCCCTCTCTCTCTCTCTCTCTCTCTCTCTCTCTCTCTCTCTCTTTCCCCCTCACTCCCATAGAGAGCCCTCCACTGCCTCTGCCCCTGTTTCCATAGTGACACTTTCCCCGACTCTGGCTCGACATAATCAAGTGAACGGGATAGGGGTGGGGGTTGGGGGCGAGATAGGAAGGGGGAGTTGAAGGAATGCCCAAGATGAGAAAGAAAAAAAGAAGAAAAAAAAAGGGCAAACAGCAAGAGATAAAGGAGCAAATAATGAATAAAGAGAATGTCAATAAAGATGTTTTGTTAGTGGAAGTGGCAAACTGTCTTCGGCACTATTCCATCTCTCTCGCTGATGTTGGGTTCAGATCAGGTGATTTCGAAAAAGCCTTGGCATATGGCTGACATAATTATCATGCTCATCGAACAACTGGATGGCCACTTGTGCTCTGTGACAATGCTCCCACCAGAGCAGAAATGAATTATGGGATAGAGCTGATCTATCTGAATTTTAATGCGAGTGGTGCTCAGCATTGGTCTGCTGCATGATGCCAGTCGGAGGTAGTGTAAACTAGCTTGAAGGCTGGAGCGCTTCAAAAATTTTGAAAAAAAAATCTGACAGTTACCCCTCTGCATTGCAGCTGTAATGGATGAGGGGAACAAAATGACGCCAGAAAATACAATTCCCACACCAGCACATAGCCACCGAACCCGCTTCGTCCATACAGTATAATTATATAACAGTGTAGTTATACAACAGATTGGACAGAGATGGATTCCAACTGCGCTGACAATCCCTTGAAAGAACAGCTGGCCTTCCCTGGATAGGAGAAAAATATACTAAACATGCTAAGCATCCCCAAAACATCCTCATCATGCACTCTATCGCTTAATTTCACAGTAAAAAATCCCTTTCCTTATCTATTTCTGCTACAGCTTCTCTTGTTTATACCTTTACTCTCTCTGATTACGGCTCGGTGTTCAACTCCACCTTGAGCCTCGCTGCATCACTGCCGGACCGTTCTTTGAACACCTTGCTGTCTTATTGCTATAATCTACCATGATGACACGAGTGGCCAAATGAGAAGTAGGCTTGTGGCCGGAAGGTCGCGGGTTCAAATCCTCGGTGCAGCAGAGAAAATCTGGGTGAGCAAAGTAAAGTATGATAGCAAAGCGCTCAGCCCCAAATCACTCTAGTGGAGCTGCACAGTTCAGCAGGAAAACACTGTGGTTGTGTCTGTCAGCTCCCAGGTGTGAAAGTGGGTAACTGTATGAATTTAGCAGGGAATTGCCTAAATACAGTAGGTATGTTTGGGAAATCTTCCCTGGATAAATAAAGGTTATCTTTCTGTGCTGCTTACTTTCATGATGACAGCGTCTCCCGGCACAGGTGGGATACGAATCATCGTTTTGGTGCAGGCTATCATTTTGTCGAATTAGTTACTGTTGAAGAGGATTACTGTTTACTGTTGTTCTTCTTGTGTGATCAAACAGGGGAAGCAATATGGTTTGTGAACTTTGCAATTCTCTATTGATCCCCAAAGGATTGTGTTATTGCCTGGCCCCCACCATCCCCCCTCCCTCCCAGCAGGAAGGTCAGATGGCGGGGTCAGCTGCAGAGGAGCGCTGGGGATTCTTGATTAAGGACACTTCAGCAGGGCGTACGCTCCGGGTTATGAGGATCAAACCTGGGACTTTCTGGTTACAAAATGGTTTCTCTGAACAGGAGGCTACTACTGCTGCGGCTGACATCGAGAAATCGCAAGATAAAATCACACCACTACCACCAGGAACGAATAAAATTGCACTTCTTTTCTAGCTTTGTGAGGAGCAGAGCTGGATGCTGTGCTGCCCCTCAGTACCATGTTGTGACGGACAATTTGGTTAGAGTCCTGCCTAAAGATGCACACAGAGAGACAGGGCTTCATGGGAAAAATATAACAATGGCAGATTCCCCTCTGAATCATGTGTTTTTAGATTGTCTGTGAACCAAAGCTAAACATCTATTTAGTATTCCTGCAAGGCTGCCTTGATGCCGGCTGTATCACTTACATATTTGTAACAAAAAATGACACATCCTGCTTCCCTCTGTGAAAGCAAAATTGGATGTTGTGCTTCCCCTAACCACCATGTTGGCAACAGCCTTGTCATCCAATTTGGTGATAGGCCTGCCTATCAAAGTACTACCTGGCCAGCACAAACTTGTCGGAGAGATTTATGTCTGTCTAACTCTAAATTCCAATCCCAGGCTGTTAGTTATCCCCGGCTTTAGTTTAGTTGGCTGAATGATTGACAGCTGGCTGATTGGGGAGCTGTGGATTTCTGTGCCCTGAAGCCGGATTCTGGAGGGATTCAACCAATTACCGCTCAAGGGCATCAAGACAAGGTGCAGAGGGTTGACGCCAGTGCAGGTGCCTCTAACCCCTTATGGCGCCCGTGCACACAGGAGGGTAGGATGCACAGGAAAAGGAACAGCAGAGATTACCGAAACACAATCAGACCTGGCAGGTAATGTCTCTGGTAATTGGACATGGAAGACTTAGGCAACTTGTTTCAGGGGTTTACTCTCGAGCAGTAGAAACAAAAGAAGAAGCAGGAGGTGTTTGTGGCATTCTGGGCTGTTCTGAGTATCTGCTTTAAAGCAATAGGCCTCAATTTGGTGACACATTTACAGTAATGCTCCAACATACTGTAGGCTGTCCTGGGAATCCCCTTCCACCACTGGCATTGCAATAATTGCAAACAGGCAAAATTGTTTATTGAAACCTATTATTTGGAACACTGAATCAAATAATATTACTAGGATCTACTACTTTTTCCGTATTTTCAAAAGTTTTACAAGTATGATTTTTAGATTAGGTTTTCAAAATGAAAGTAAGTTTTCCATTCATGAAGCCCTACTTAGTAGTGATAGACTTAAAAATGAAAATGTTTTACTGTGTGAAATGTCAATTTAGTGTACTTACTTGGTATTTAGGTCTGATTGCCATATAATCTATCTAGTCAAACTCCTTGAACTATTTCCCCAAACCTCACCAGTGGATCTGGTTCAGGACGGTTGCAACAGAACAGTGTAAATGCAGCCATGCTGTTTTAAAAGACAGTTGAGTTCAGTAGACAAATCAACACCAGCCCATTTAGTGTCAGCATGCCCTCTAATTACAGTAACACGTTGTGCTGAAAGGTAACGCAAGATGTGTCATCTTATTAATTAGTCACATCCATTTTGAGTGTTACTATCCATGTATATTTACAGTACATTATATTTTATGTATTTAGCTGGCACTCTGATCCAGAATGACTTACAATAATTACAGCAGCAGAATGTCACATCATTCGGCTGTTGTCAGACAAAAACTACCTGTCTAGAAAAAGTAAGGTGATGTATTTAAGTACAACTAAGTAAGGTTAATGTATTTTTGAAATTATATAATGGGGTTTAGCAGGTTTCAAGGGCCCAAGTGTCACTCAACACATAACTATGTAAACTTTCAAAGAAAGAAAAAGAAAAACCAAATTTGCACTGAAGTGTCTTTTCTGTGACAGCAGTGTCTTACACATGCAGTAGTCTGTTGCCATATATACTGTGTTATATATGTGTGTGTGTGTGTGTGTGTGGGTGCGTGTGTGCATAAGCTCCACTTTTCATTCACGCCGTGTCACACAGACCAGACACCTTCTTGTAAATGATGTCTTTCATCTCCTGACTTCAGATGTGGCTGTCATCCACTTCCATTATACAGTAGGATCAACTGAGACACACAAGACAGACTCAAAGACAGGAGGGTGAGAACAAAGGAAGGCAAGAAACGTGTGCACGTGTACACACACACACACACACACACACACACACACACACGCACACACACACAGGTTACATAGACTGGCTGTACATGTGCATGCATAATCACAGAAATCTGGAAAAGGATTATTCTTTTTACTTGAACTTGCAATATTAGATTTGAGGACAGATAATCTGGGAAAATCTAGGTGGGGAAAATGAATGAGTAACACTCTCCCCTCCCTCAGCAAATACCACTGAGGTGCCCTTCAGGACGCCACTAAACCCCGAGTTGCTCCAGTGTCCACCAGTAGCAGACTGTGGTTGTACTGGGCAGCTCCCAGTGTGAATGTGTGCAACTGCATGAAGGTGAAGAACAGGCTGAAAAAGAGCAGTCACGCTCAGCAAAAGCCCTTCCAGGAGTTTTTTTTTGTTGTTTGTTAAAATGCGTAGTAACAATTTGAATCC
The DNA here is from genome assembly GCF_048128805.1 of Centroberyx gerrardi. Classification (NCBI taxonomy): domain Eukaryota; kingdom Metazoa; phylum Chordata; class Actinopteri; order Beryciformes; family Berycidae; genus Centroberyx; species Centroberyx gerrardi. The sequence continues at coordinate 12,694,435 of NC_136020.1, forward strand.
AGCGGCAGTGTGCAGGTGAATTTCACTACATGCGAGCAGAAGCTACAAGGTACAAGGGATAAAGTCCCTCGGGTAAATTCAAGTGTGATAAAACAGGACATTCAGATATTGCAGTAATACAATAATCTGCGCTCACCCTGGATCCCAATGTAATTCCATTAACACCCTCACACCAGAACCGGTTCTTATGTCTCACTGACGGCTTGGACAGCAGGCAGCAGCGACTTAAAACTGAAATTGCTTTTCCGTGTCTCCAAACTCCCATTTCCCGTAGTAGATGTCCAAGTGCGAACACACCCACCAGACGCAGATTCCCTGTTGCATGAGTTTTATCCGTGGCCATACTACTTCATAGGTAATTCGCCTGTCATTTACCTAGACAGTAAATGGTCAGTGTCTGATTCGGTTACCAAGTTCCATGAGTGCAATGATTTATATATATATATATATTTTTAATTTTATCTTAGTAAGGATTTTAGCTTGAGTAATAGTTATGCACACATCAAGTAAAGGTGGACAGCACGGTATATCTGACCTCTGACCTCTGATCTCCCTGTGGAGCGAGGCAAGCAAAAAGATGAATTTCCCAATGGTGATAAATAAAGCTTCTCACTATTATTACAGTGAGGTGAGGCTGGGTAAGTCCCAGTAGAAAAAGCCCTTACCCAAAGTCCCAAGTACCCAAAGTACCCAAACTCTTGCTGACAATATTTCCATTGAACAGGTTTTTTGACAGATTGAAATATCGACAATGAAAAGTGTATAAATAGAGGTTCCAGGGTGTTTTACTTTTCGTATTAAGGAGCCCATTAGCTAATGCCAGAGGCAATCACTAACCTTCCTGGTGTTCACTGAAAACACAATTAGTACAGTACCAAATCTCACAGTGATGGGACTACAGTGTTAAATAAGTTTAATAGGCGTTTGCTTCAGGACAGAAAAAGAAGAGAAAAAAATGAAAAGCAGGGAGGTGGTGGTGATGTTACTACTAGCGAGGGAAAGTGATCTTAATGAGAGTTGCATGCAGAAAGGGTAAGCAGCGCTCTTCACCTTGCATGCCAAGACCCTGGGCTGCTGAGACGGCTTCATTAAGCCCGCCGGACTATGAGCTGTCACTCTTGAAAACGGGCGAGGCGGCCCAAGGAATGGGAAACAACAACACAGTAATAACGTTGACATTTACAATAGGCGTCGGATATCATATCCAATTTCTCCCTGCACACCCTTAATTCCTTTTTAATTGCTTTTCCGTGTTGGTTCCGGAATAAGGCTGTCTCTCTTCATTTATGAATATGAAGAGATGGGGACACTGGTGTGGGGGGGATGGGTGGTGTGTGTGTGTGTGTGTGTGTGGAGGGGGGTGGAGGATGTGGGGGGGGTGATATCAGATGCTAAAGGGGGTGTTGGCTGTAGGAGTCTCTTCCAATATTGACATAATTGGTACCCATTTCAAACAAATCAGATCAATTATATTTAAAAAGAGATTCTATAAAAAAACACTTTATAAACATCTCAAAAACTTCTGAAATCTTTGATGAAAATGACATTCTGAAGAATTAGATGATTGTGTTATTGGTGATTAAGTGTCCTGCACAACACAACTGCGTGAATCTCTTTTATTGGGTTCCAACACTCAAGTCTAAAGGATGGATTATGGCATAAAGAAGCAACAAAATTCTTCAGAATGAGGCTGTCGTCAAACTAAGTTAAACTGAACGAAGATAAACTGACAAAATGAACAATCTGCATAAAATACCTACTCAAAACTTCCTCATTAATGCAAGAAGATACCGATCATCGAGTACTTCTATCGACGCGAGAGCGACGCGGGACCCACAAGTAAATAAAAAATGGTCTAGAAATGTCTACTGGACATTTGGACGTGCCCTTGCTCCAGGACCAAATTAAAAAGAAAAAAAAAATCAGTTTTGCTCCGAGTTTTCAAGATTGAGCTGTAAACAACATCAATCAAACATGGATTACAGCCTAGCGGTGAAGCCACACTCAGTTCCATCACACTGCTGACTGACTGGTGGCACAGCCCAATGCACCACATAACTTGGCAACCCCAGAGTTACTTTTATCCAGCAGAGTGTGTGGTGGTTAATCAAAGCCCATCATTTCCATAATTCATGGGTGCCCATCTGTTTGCCACCTACTCCTATGCCCAGTGCAGAATAAACAAATTCAGGAGAGGGGCCAAGGGGCTATTTAATGACAGGTTCAGCCATGGCATGTGCAATTACACACACACACACACACACACACACACACACACACCAGAACACACATACACACCCAACATAGTCCAATCAATCTTCTGGTAGAACTATAATTCATTGTAAACACATTCATTTAATCTATCTAAGGTGCAATATTTGCATCATAATTCAGAAAGTGATGTTGACTAATTAGGATTCACAAGCGCAAGACTATTACTCATCCCGATCATACTGTGCCTTGCAAGACTTTCAAATAACTCACCACTGGGTACCATCTCTCATGAAATCTCTGATCTCCATCCAAGCGCTTTCCCCACAAAAGTCTTCTTGTCACACTACAGGGTCACGCAGATTTTCTTCTGATAAAATCAAACCACTTTGATGCTGTTGCAGGCCCAGGGACGGCTCAGTGATTGAGTCGGCGGAGATAGAGGAAGAAGCCGACGTAGCTTAGCGAGAAGAGGATTTCTTGTATGAATTAAGGATACATTTTCACCCATAGAATAGTTCAGCAGAGAGCCACCCAAAGTGAAAATCTGGCTCTTCCCATGACTCTTTGTGGCCCTGGGAGTGATAAGATACTGTATTTGACCTATTTTATACAGTTTATTTATATTCGGGAAGTGATTTTTGACATAAGTTGCGTATTACACGCGTTAATGATGACATACAGTAAATGAGATGCCTACAGGAAGAAGCTAATGACTACACTGGATCTCTAAATGATCAACGTCCAGTCCAATTTAGCCCACAGCCCATCATCCATGTTATGTTTTGGCATTTGGCCCTCCATGCAAAACACTTGGGCAGCACCGGTTTAGAAGAATACAGTTTTGAATTGAATATTACTGTAGCATTTTAATGGTTGGAAGCTCAGTTGGTGTCTGCTTGGCGGGAGCTGCTGTCACTATAACTGAAGAGTTTCACTCCCTAATGAGATATACACCATCCACCAAAAAAAAAGGTGATGCCCGCTAAAGAAATGATGGCAAAATTTTAAAACAACTGGTGGTATTTGTTAAACAGCAGGAGGCAACCTGAGTCTCTGGCTGACAAAAATCAAGCACTTTTACAGGCTGGACGGACATGTAGCATTTTGGAATAGAAATCTTCAGATATTGTGTGGTGTGAGAGGGTCACAGATGTAATCAGAAACCCTCTGACCCAACTGTGGAGCTCGATTAAAGTATTAAAGCTGGAATCCACTGGGGGGGGACTGAAGGACAAATGGAGAACCCCCCCCCCCCCCCCGCCTCCCAATACACCAGGTGTGATAAACAAAGTCCTCAAACTTTGTCAAGTATCAAAAAGTATTCCTTCAAAGTGTTAAACTTGAAAACAAATCTCAAATTGGTCTTATTTCACCCTCCCAACTCCAATCGATCTGGGTAGTCTGTCTTCCAACACAAAGCCAGTAGCCAGAGAGCTGGGAGTGATTCTGACAGTAACTTGACTTTTGAAGAGCAGGTAAAGAAGGTAGTGCGCTTCTGCTTCCCGCAGTTGAGAAACATAAAAAATGAAGTTGTTTTCATCCTTCATAGATTTATAGAAGGTCACCCTTTTATCTCATCTCGTTCAGAGAACTGCAAAAGTCACCCTCACATCTGCAGCTCGCTCTGAATGCAGCAGCAGCTGCAACGTGACAGTTTCTATAAGTGGCCGCAAATGTTGTAAATCAGCTTTGTCTGCTGGACCTAATGTCACTAACATTTTCAAATGATAGCACCCGCACTTGACTCGGTGACACCAGTATTTTGATGGCCATGATCTCTCTTATCTTATCTGTCTTTCTCCACCAGTGCATGTACTATCTAATAAATATGAAATGCCATAAAAGATACTCTAAAGAAGTCAGAATCACTGTACAGCAGTTTCCAGGTATGTGTTTCTGGTATGTTTTTTATTTATTTATTGATTTTACATTGTCCTTTTATATTTGTTTTCCATATTTTTGATACTTAGTGCCTGAATGATGGGCCAAAGAAAACTATTTGTTACATTTTTGAACGCTGAAAATATAGTAGATGCAATTGCAGATAAACAATACAAAAATTATAATCATAATAATAATAAATAATAATTGTCTTGTCTAAATTGGGAGTTAATGGAAGCAAGTCAAGGATGTTAGCGGAGCACAGTTCATCTAACCAGCATGAAGTTTACAGTGAAGTGTTCATGTAAACAGTGTGAGGGGAAGCAGCTTCAAGAGGCAGGATTACACCATTAACCTGATGGCTTTCAAAATGATCAGGAATCACAAGCCAATGTACATGTTTAACTTTTAAAATAAAGCTAGATCCCAAGTTTAACTTATCAAACAACTATAAAAACCCCTAAGAGCCAATTTAGATTTTAACTTGTCAAATAACTGGAGACATTTCCCAGAAGTACTTTCTCCCAATTCTCATCTGGGTAATTCTGCATCTTGAAACATTCCCCAGCACTACACCCCCCGTCTGCAAAATTTCAACATTTCTAAAGTAGCTTTGAAAACGACTTGATGGCTGTTTCCATAATGGCTCAATCATGTAATTTTGTATATGCACTTTATTGCGAAGCATCATTGGTGGCACAATGGAAACCAATTATTGGCAATGTCTCTAAGCAAAATCAGCCACAAATGATGCAGCCATCACTATTAGTAACCTTGTGTTGTGACAAAAGCTGACAGAGTGTTTCAATGCAACATGGATCTCTTTCAGATCCCCAAACACTGTCTTTTGTCACAATAAATTGTGAAAAGGCAAAGCTGATAGTGTGCAGGTTCGACCATTTTTCTGCTGATTCACACTGGACCCAGCACCTTGCCTGGATGCTGTAATAAACGCTGTAATTCTGTTTTCTCTGAGCGTACATTTAAAAAAAAAAATGAAATCAAACCTCAGATGAATCGTTGCGTCCTTGGTAGCTACTAATTGGAATCCAAATAAACGAATCACCCATTATTGCATGCACACAGAGCTGCCTATTGAATGGTGGCATTAAATGAGGTGACTCAGAAAAATCCAACCTGTTCAGCACTGTGCAGATTTCTGATTTCAAAATACTCAGAAAATATTCCATACGCTGTAGTGATATGTAGACATTATTTACAGTTTTTCAGTAAGGCATGCCATTAGTCAAAACTTTTCCCCATCAACAGGAGCTGTGGTTCTTGCGTTACAGTGGGTTACAGTCTTCCGTGTCACAGCTGAAGTCGTTGCCATGACGATAATACTGCATACTGAGGGAAAAACTTTCATCCAACAGTCTCTGAGAATAGTTTGCCAACTTGTGATGTGAATTCCTCAAGTTACCTTTGCACCGCAGAGCAAAACAAAGATCCGAGATCCTTCACACTGGGGGGAGGAATTCACCTTCTTATCATACGTTCACAGCTCCGATACTGGCTTCTCCCAATCCAATTAGTGTCAATCTAATCTCAGAAACTCAGAGCAGAATCTCCCTTTTGTCTGTGATGAGAGATTAGCATCACTTAGAAACATGGTGCAAGTACACTAAGAACCAGATCTCAGTCAAATTGTAGCTGCAAAATTATTTTTAGCATTTGTTTTAACCTTAACGAGGAACCAGGTGGCTAAGGTTTAACTTTAAATAGAGTCTGATAAGTTGTCAATCACAGAAAAGAGCATTAAATTAAGTTCCAGATACTTTCTTTTCCTATGAAATTTTCTGTCATGTTACCCTGTGTGACAAAGCCCACCCATCTGGCACACAAGACTAAAACAAACCGTGAAAACAACTACTATTTGACTCAGAGAAGTACGCTGTGGGCATATGTTGCACTCGTATAAAAAAAAAAAAAGGTACATTCATGTAACTGCTATAATGTTTTTGTTGTCACACTAGCTTTGGTTCATATGAGACATCTTTAGTTCAGAGAAATAATTAGTAAACACACGGCACAGTTACTTCATTAAAATGTTACAAATGAGGGGGAACATAGAGAAATGAATAGAGCCTGTGGGCATAATACTGCTTCTAGAGTGAGTGAGTGTGTGTGTGTGTGTGTATGTGTGTGTGTGTCTTTCCCTGCTTGAGGAACACAGCAAAACACATCAAACGCTTGCCCAACATTGTAAGTGGCACCTCAAATGATACGTTGAAAATTAAAGTGCTGAGTCTATGTTACAAAACAATACACACAGTATTACATGGATCAAGGAAATGAATGAAGACAGGTGTAGTAAATAGAGAACATGGAAGACTCCTATCAGAATAACATATGTTTTGTTGCCCCCTAGTGGTCAGACTGGGGTAAGAAGTCACTGTGGGCAAAGTTTATAATAGAGGCTGGATTTACTCTGCAGGCTCCAAGGCCTCCAGCAACCTCATCACTCTATTCAAATTTCCAATTTGAACCTAGGGCGACATGACAGGCATCTGCAGGAATCAGTTGTTCCTGCCAAACTAATGACTTACTTCTGGAGTTTAAAAAAAAAAAAAAGACGTTGAATAGCTGATGAGGCCACTGGAGGGGGCTTTAAATCTGTTTTCTTTTTGTTTGTTTCTTCTTGACTCATTTATTATATCTGATGGGTTAATATTTTTTCATTGCAGTCTAAACATGGAAAATATGTGGGATCTTCTTCTTCCGTTCAAACACCAACACAAAAATTCAAACTCATAGGTGAAAAAAAAAGATTTGAGCCATTGTTCAGTTATATTGACATCAGTAACTGTGACTATGAATCACCTGAAATGGTGATTTGTCAAATATTACATTTATATGGTGCATAGTGTACAGTAGCTACCTTGTGTTTTGTTGTGACACTGAAATATAGACATATTGACCTCTGGCTTTAAAATTAGCAACACCAGAGTAAGGCAATCAGATATGGCTATGGTTATAGCATAGGTGTGGTGCGTGTCTGTGTTAGTGCCTGTACTCATGTATGCATGTGTGTATATAGGTGTCCAAACCTTCCATCCTGATAACTTATGTCTGTGTAAAACAGTGCAGAACTAACAATTAATCTGCAGTGCCTCAAACCTCCTCAGTCATCAGAAACACGTCAAAGTTTCCCACGCAAGGCTAAAATCAAAATCAAACGCAGCCTTTGTAGACTAAAGGACCGGAGTGTTCGCTCACCCTCTGTCCTACATACAGCAGATTTAAAACGTAAGGTTTGCGCATGTGTGTGTATTGACATCAGTTTGACTTTCAGTCCTAGCATGATGGAAGACAAGCCAATGCAGGATTTTTGAGCACAGAGGGAAAGATGTAAAACAGATGTAGGCTTTCTGGTCAAAGTTTTTTTGTTGTTGTGACACTGTATTGATCCTCCATGGTAATAATTTGCCTGCGTCCCCCTTTTCAGCAGTTTGGACACTTGGGCTCATGGGGGGACCGATTCTGCGGCCTTCCGGCTACAGGGACGAGTCCTGGTAATGGCCAGGCAGCCCTGCCGCCCAAATAACGGCTCCGAGACAGTTTAGGGTCAAACGTAGATGCCCTCGGGGTTGAGACTGGAGGAGACGGCGTTCTGAAGAGTCCGGAGGTCGCTGGGTAAGAGGCGTGAAGAGCCGAGTCGCTTCAGAGAGCCAGACTCCACTTCTGTAGCAAAAGGGTTGGGAAAAACACAGAAGCGGACTGTTAATCGATTAGCCAGCCATAAAGAGGGGCGGATACTACTGAATTTAAGAATCCTCTGTGTTATTCCTATGATCCAGGTCCTAGATTATAGGAATAACAGAGGATTCTTAGGATTCTAGGACAATCTTTCTAGGACAATCTTACTTCTTCTTTCTTCTTTCTTCTTACTATACAATAATTTGGGTCACTATCATTTATCATCTAGCCATTATCCAGTACCAGCATTTCTTATAAATGTGTGCTATTAAAAGAGAAGGTGCCGTTTTTTTCAAATGGTGGATATCAAACCTGAGATATCATCAGGTGTAAAGTCTGGAGCTGCAGCACAGCAAGATGATAAAGGTGACAGGAAAAAAAAATCTGAAGATAACAATACATTTCCTGTTTCTGAACTTAAAACACTACCATAGAAAAAAGGTTGTGTCCACCAAATAGCTCTTCCCTTATAGTCCCTTATAGTCAAAATTAGACTCTAATAGTGATGAATGAATTACAACTGTTCAACTTGTTAAATTCTTCTTTAAGGCACTCTACCAAATAACAGTCTTGTGACAGTCTTGCAGTATTTTCATGACTTCTAGTGATCTGGTCCAAGCAGTGGGGTTGTTATGTTAAACAGTTACAGCACAACAGCCTTCAGGTCCAACTGCCTCACCAGCTGAAGTCCAACCTGTCATGCTCAGTACGACCACAAGGTGGCACTGCGTCCATATTTATACTACAACAACATGCATGTCAATTTCCTAATTTACATGTCTTCAATTGAATTTCTTACCAAGGTGATGATATTGTGACAAGTCATAGAGTCACTAGTATGTGTGTGTGTGTGTGTGTGTGTGTGTGTACCATTGTTATTCTCCTCAGTGGGCTGGGCAGGCAGCACGGTGACCTTGGTACCAGTCTGCTGAATGAACTGCTGGAGGTTGACCTGTCGCAGCTCCTTTGTCAGCTGCTCCAGCTCCTGCTCCTTCTCCTGTGGGGGGAAAAACACCATGAGAACCAAACAGAGGGCTTCGCCTAAGACTGACGTAATGTAAAGAAGGTGTGTAAGTCGAATAATGTGACTGTGTGAAATATTATGACTACCTTCCTAATATTGAGTGCAGAATCAGAGTTCATTGCACCGCTGAGTGCAATGAATGTACTGGAATTTGTCTTGACATAAAAAACATACACTGAATGTCCAAAATATTAGGGACACTTGCTCTTTTCATGAAGTACACTGATGAGGTGAATCCAGGTAAAAGCCATTATCCCTTATTGATTTCCCTTATTAAATCTATACCAATCACAAAGGAGGAGATGTAGATAAAGAGAAGCAGACGAGTTGCAGAAGAGTTTTTAAGCTTTGAGACAACTGAGATGTGGATTGTGTAAAAAGGGGCTGCAACTCAATATCAGGAAGATGTTCCTAATATTTCAGACATTCAGTGTAGAGTTACAAAGTACATACCGATACACAGGGACAACAGGACAGTAAACAGTGCAAGCCTTTTGAAGGACAGTACCCTGTTTTACACAATCCATGTCTCATTTCTTTCAGGCTTCAAAATCTTTATTTTTTTAACCTCCACCCCCCTCCATTTGATCTACATCCTCCACCCCCCTCCATTTCATCTACCCTTTGCGACTGAGGTGGATTTAATAGGTGAAATCCATAAGGGACTACAGTCAAAATGGGTAAAGAGGAATTTTTTGGGCTGAGATGAGTTCATTCCCAGAAGGTTATGCAACTGAAGCCAAGGGGTTGTGGACTTACTCAGGCCCCTCTCTAATCAGCCAAAGAATGCTGTAATACCCTCCTCCCTTCCCCTTCTCATTACCTCACACTTCCCACACCCTGCTGGACCTGGCCTGTACATACAGCAGTTCAATCCATACTGGGATATAAGCAGCCAAGGATACAGCATACATCCCTGGAAGCCAGAGATTAAACTTTGCTTCACTGCCCAGAACTAAATGAGCTTAGATGTCTGTGGGTTCACCTGCGTTCAGAGGACCTTTCAGACAGCGAGCGTTCAAGTCTTCACACCCCATGGAGCCAAGCCTATCTGACTTGTTTAATGAGAATGTTTAAAAAACATTTTCTGAAATCAAACTTAACCATCTTCCACATGGAATGATCTTCCTGTGGAGTAACATGCTGTAATTGGAACAGCCATTTTTTTTAAGCAAAATGTTATGTTAAGGTTATGTTTTCGGTGCCGTTTGTTTGTCTGTTAGCAGGATTACGGAAAAACTACTGGCCCGATTTTCATGAAACTTCGTGGAAGGGTGTAGCATGGGCCAAGGAAGAACCCATTAATTTTTGGAGTGGATCCGGATCCGACTCACGAACAAGCAGTAATAGCACAAACCTTGGCGGAGGTCTGCGCTCTCTGAGTGCCCTTCTAGTAATTATTAGGTTTTCGCCCCATTCTGTCTGTTTGTCTGTTAGCAGGATATCTCAAACAGTTATGAATATATTTGCACAACACTTTGTAGAAACATTGGTCATGGGGCAAGGAAGAACTGATTAACTTTTCACACCAGTTGGCCAAAGGGGGGCGTGGTAGTGGGCATGGCTTCTCATAAAAAGGCATACAACTTCCGAACGGATTGAATTAATACCACAAAACTTTGTGTGCCCATCAGCACACAGAAGAAGAGGCAAACCCTCCATTATTGGCCCAGTCAAATAGCATGGTGGCACTGGAGAGCTCATTTCCAGTTTAGACTTAACCGCCCTGCTAATTTTTCCAAAATTTGTTCCAGTGGTAGAAGGGCAGCACTAATGGCCACTGAACAGATATAGAGCTGATTGGTCATTGTGATAATCAGCTAAAATGCTTAAAAGTGGCTAGAATTTGAACAGACAGATCTCATGTCCCATTTCAGGTCCAGTCATGAAAATGGGTTGTTGGTAATGGGGCATGGAAGAAATTATTAACTTTTGGTGAAAATCCAACATGTGGAACTGGCGTATCTTGACAATTGCAGACTGCTGGCAGAGGTATGCGCTCTACTGCCATCAAGTTCCTTATAAAGTTCTGAGTTTGGAAAGCAAAATCAAATACAAACAGTAAAATATGAACTGGACCTGTAGTCTCTTGCTGGACTGTCCAAGCGAGCGGTCCAACGCCCTGCAGCTGCTCTCCAGCCGCGCCGTGTGTTGGCTGTGCATCTCCAACTCCGTCCTCACTTTGCCCAGCTGGACTCGCACCTGAAACACACAGGATGTGAAAGCCAATGCTCATGCAAATAATCTTCAAGAATATTAACAGCAAACAAAATGTCAGCCACATAGAAGATGTGAAAGACAACACAGTGTTATGTGTCATACTCATCTCTGGTTAGGATGGGGGTTTCTAAACTTGGTCATGTTTAAGATACCTTATTAGATTTACATTGGGCTAATGTCTCTCAACTGATCAGATTTGTCCCAGATATCCCCATCCAAGAAGATATTTGCTGTTAGATATGATTTAGCTGAGAATCGCACAACAAAGCGCTTCTATTCTAGTGTATGAAATAATACTAAAATTAACCAGTTTGTCAATTTCTGGGGCCACACAGAACCGCTAAAGCATCCCCGAGGGGTTTCAAATGCCATTTTGGGAACCACAGATTTATTAGACTGAACAGACACTTAATAATTCAGAATCTGGTCAGTGCTTGTGGTTGACTGGTGATTGGATTTGAATGGTGATTGGATTACATTTCTGAAAAGCAAGCTAAGATCTATGCATATGCATTATTTAGAGTTGCATGCACCCCTGAAATAGGGTTGTATTGTGAATGGAGGTGGCTCTTTACAAAGCTACATGTGTGGTCACACATACATACACATGCTCACACACACTCTCTCTCTTTTTCTGTTCTGTGTTGTGCTTATATTAGTTATTTTGAGCTTGGTTATCACTTTATAATTGTTATTACTAAAACATCTTTGCTTGCCTTCTTTATTGTTCTAAGTGTGTGTATAAAGTGACATGTCTGTGTAAAATGTGCTTTAAATAAATTTTACTTGATTTGGTTGATTTGAGTTGATTTAATTGATTCTGTGTGGGACAAACTCTGGAAAGTAAACTCATTCAAGTTAAAATATTAACATTTGCATAACTGAGATGATCTTCATCCATAGAGAGCTGGATGAGATCTTTGTAAATCAACAACAATACATCCATGTCTGTTTGCATGCTATGGTTTGTGTTTTGGTAACCAAGGTGGGATAAGGTGTCAGGACGGGGTCGTACCTCCTCCTCATTGGCCTGCTGGTTGAGCTCTGCCTCTTGCTGCAGCCGCTCCTGCTCCAGCCCCACCTCCATACTCTACAGGACAGAACAGATAATAAGAGTAACACACTGTGCTATGAGCAAACACACACTCTGCATACTCATAATGCCATGGACCTGAAATGGGCTTATGTGTGACATTTGTTGCATTATCTCTCTCATTTCTCAGAATATACCTGTAGATTAATTTCCATTTGATACAATCTAAGAAAGCGGAACTGCAATGAAAATGATCTCCACAGAAAGAAATGAGAACACTACACTGCACTACAAAGGCAAACAGCAGTAATTATTGTTTGTGCATTTTAAAAGGTCATGGGTCATGACTATGGTTTAGATTTCATATACACAAAAATTTGAAAAAATCATGTAACCAAGATGTACAGGCAGATTGCATGGGAAATAAAAAGGGTTCTAATATACACTACCAGTCAAAAGTACTGGTAGTGTATTGTATGTATAAGTACTATGTTTTTCATTATCTTAAAGCCATTTTGATCTAAAGGCTTATGCTTAAATGCCTGAAATTTGTTACTTAGACAAATATAAATAGTGAAGTTGATGCCTATGTATGAATTTCTTTCCAAAGCCTTTGCCTTTCCATCAAGGCAAAGGGCGGCTACTTTAAAGAATCTAAAATATATCCATTTGTGCTATTTCATAGTTTTGATGGTTATACTATTATTCTAAAATGTGGAAAATATTAAAAATAAACAAAAATGTGTGTGTCCAAACTTTTGACTGGTAGTGTATATACATGCTGTCTATATATGAACCCAACCAGCTAGCATCCAGGGGAGAAGGGTGAGGTCCTGGGTCACCCGGTGCTCACCTGTATGCGGGTGAGGTACTCCACCAGTTTAGCCTCACAGTCCCGTATGCGGCTCTGCAGCTCCGCTAGCTGCTGCCGAAGCTGCCGCTCGCTCTCCTGCTCGATCTGCAGCTCGTTCTGCCAGAATTCCTCCTCCTCCACCTCAGCCTCGTTCCTCCTCACCTGCTGCTCCAGAAGCAGCAGCTCCTCCTCCAGGTTCCCTCCCTGGCGAATGGAAATTGAATAGACTTGAAATCTTTACTGCCCCAAAGAGAACATAAAATACTAATAAAAAAGCAATAGCAATTATAAATAGTAAGTAGTAAGATGTAGACAGTGACATAAAGCTTGAAATACATCAGAGGACATAATAAGGGTTCTGAAAATGCAATTTATGTAGGAGGGAAGGGTGCAGGTTCAGCTTTATCAGATGAGTAATAGAGCAAAAATGCAATAAAGATTCAATAAAGTACTGGGAGCTTGAATCCAGTGTGCAGATATATCTTTCCATTAGTGCTTCTACCCAGCACCTGGGCTGACGAGGCTGGATACGCACACGTCTCCTCTTCTTGTAAATAAAGTCGCCCCGGCAGCTGTGGTGTTACTGACCTCGCTGGCCTCGCCGGCGGCCTCCTCCCAGTCTCGCAGCTCGGCCTCGCAGCCCAGCAGGCGGCTCTCCAGGGCCTGCAGTTTGTCCTTCTGCAGCTGCACCAGCCGGCTCAGCTCTCTGGCCGGACTCCCGGGGACAGACGCTAGTCCGCCACCTCCGACCCTGGTCAGGCTCAGATTCACACCGCGCTGCTGTGCCTGCTTGGCTGGGTAATGAATGGATGGATGGATGGAGGGACAGAGAGAGATATATACAAAAGCAGGCACTCGTACAGAAATGTCAACTTGCAGAAATGGAGATAAAAATAAATCCATATACAGTATGTCCACAACTAATGACAAGCACTGTTAACCACTGTAATAAGATATTTCGATGGGTCTGGTTCCTGGTGGGAGGCATCTCCTTACTATAAATAAAGACTAAATAAAGAAAAAAGATTAAAGTTCCAAACATATTAGTGTTGTTTTTATGCTTCAGGGTGGTGATGCACAAGGCAAATATTTCACAACGTATAAGATCAGCACTCAGCAAATCCTAGCAAAAAGAAACAAACTAAGACCCAAGGTCAAAAAGCAATTAAGATGTTCCCTGACAACAATAAGCTGACATATAATCTCTGCAACAATAACAAAACAACTCCTTAGTCTATGTTGCCTAACAGCATTGACAAAAAATTTCCCCTGTGCATCACAGTCTTTTTCTTCCATACATAAATCATCTCAGAACCCAAATTTAGTACATTCAGTCCCCTCCTGGGACCCAGGCTACATACTAGATACTCCAAGTCTTATGTGGGGATCCACTGGAAACATGACAGTGACTTATAGCTGAAGAAACACAGGACCTAAATACGCTACCTTCTGCATCACGGCTTCTCCCAAATATGTCCCGGAGACCCTTGGCCCCTCCGGTGAAGGTCAGAGACTTGCGCTTGGGTTCCCTGCGTTTGAGCGAGCGGTCTGCCACCGAGGGGCGGAGCTTGGCCAGGGGCGGGAGGCTCTGCCGGTAGAAGCCGCGCTCCGGGCCGCGGGCCTGACCGTCGGACGTGGGCCGCTCGCTGACCGACGGGCCGGTTCGCTGGAGGATGAGCTGAACGTCGCTGGCATACTGACCCCACTTGTTGAGGGACACCACGGGGTTTTCATGCGGAGCCAGGTGACGTTCTGTGTCCCGCCATTTCTCGATTAAAGTGTATCTGCCGGTGCGTCCTGAGAGAAAAGAAAAGAAAATTAGATTCATGAAGTGTTCAGTTGCACAAATTGCTTGACTAATGACTGCTCATTTACAGCTAAATGATTAGATCATGGCATTTACACTAGGGGGAGGAAGACATTGCCTGAAATGTGCGTGTGTTTCAGTGGACTGTTGCTTCAAAAATAATAATAAAAATATAAATTGTAAGAAGAGAACTGTGAGTTCTCACCCTACATATTTATCGCCTTTATACACTAGGGGGGATCCATACTAGAAATATATGCCCTCATGGTGTAAATGCCCAGTGGACCTTCTGATATGAACTGATATGCTGTAAATAAAGTTGTCTTCTTGGTGAAATTGCCTATTTAAAAAACAGCTAAAAAGTAAGCTAACTACAGTAGTAAAGAGCATGAAAGGTTCACTACAGCAGATTCATTAAATGCATTCACAACTCTCCCACGCTTGCGCACCGTAGGTAGATTCAAAGAGATGTACCAATGTGTTCAGTGAAAGAACTTTACAGCGGGAAAATTCAACTCAACAAAAAGGGATAGTGTTATAAAAAGGGAGGTTTAATGGTTCAAGCCTGTGTGTGTGTGTCTGTGTGTGTGTGAGAGAGAGCATGCCTGCGTGCGTGTCTGTACACATACAGATAAGAGTAGGACACCCCCCTTCTTGCACAGTAAGTGCCCTCATAAAAGAAGCACATTCATCACTATGGCTTAAGCTTACAGCCATTCACATCAAAGTGCCCCGGCCCGGACAAAAGGCATGGGGAGCACAAAAGACAGTGAACGCCATAATTCCTGCTTGACTGTCACTGTGAAAGACACATGCATTTTAACTCTCCAAGAAATCTATCTGGAGCTAGTGTGCAATCCCTGTAGAAAAAGGCAAGTGATAAATCTGTCCATTTTAAAAGGGGAACATCACTCAATTTAAGAATTCGTATATGTTATGCTTATGGTCTTGGATGGTCCAGTCGCCATTTGTGAATGTGCACAAAGCCTTCCCAAAACCAGAGATAAGAAAACTTAAACTTCATGTCATCAGGTATAAAGTCTGAAGTTGCTCCATACAGAATGAATGGGAGACTGATTTTGTGGATCCACAGAATGTTTATTTTATTTTCTATGCAGAAGCTCCATATTATGCCTGATGACATCTCAAGTCTGACTCTTTAATTTCCCGGTTTCTAGGTTGGGGAGAGAGTTGTTCATGTTCACAAATATTGTCTGGACTATTCTGTACCATAGGAATAACATGCAGCATTTCTGAAGTTGACTGTTCCCCATTAAACCTAAATTCATATAAGGGAGAGCATAATGGAAAGCCAGTCACAAAATAATTTCCTCTATCTGTGACACATTTGTTGTGAATGACAGACAGGTAAAGGGTTTGAATTATGCTTCAGCCAACCACACAAAAGAACAAAAAATGTGAATATGGAATAAAATATATACATATCCAATGACTAACAGAAGCAAGGTGCCAACCCATTTCTTTGTCCAGAGCATGTCAATGAAGCAAAAGTCTATTGTGTGACTCATCTCGTTTTGCGCAGCTCATTTATGGTGAAAATCTCTACTTGTGCCCTGTAGTCACTTTTCATTTCAGTGCAATCTATCATCTCCAGTTCGTCTGACAAGCTGCCTTGACAACACTGCACACGACCAACAGCACAGAATCCCCACAGGAGGAATTAATAATAGACAAAACATCATTTACACCAGGAGCTGTTAAAGTTTTTCAGCCTGGGAGCCAGGCGGAGAAAATTTTATCTCGCTCTCTTTATTCAACAATTCTGCGCTGGTCTTTGTCATTCGCATTTGGATTATCCACCTCTTTGTACAGACGCTCATGTGCATTTATGTCTGGGATTTGGGTTGTGAATTCCCCAACATAAAAACTAACAATGACACATAATTGCCACTCACATTCTTTCTGTGTATCTTCTTCCACCTGTGCAGGAAAAGAGCTCAGCACATTGTTGCTCATACACTGTGGTGAGTAAGCAGTGCCTTGAACTTACCGATGGCTTGTGCCAGAGCGATGACCACCTCCTGGCATGTGGTGAACTCTGTGACCCCGCACACGATCCGCTGCACTCCGTCCACCCAAACTTTCAGCTCCATGGCCTTCATCCAGCCCTCATTCCTCCACACCACAAGGGGGTGCTAACAATATTCTGTCAGCCATCCTTTAGGAAAAAAGGAAGAAACGAAAGTTACAGGCCTGCTGCCAGTAAGAAATGTGCAGGAGTAAAAATATTCAGTTATACTTGAATTGTAAAGATACGTTAGAGGATTAGGGCCGTGTGAAAAATTTGAAGTCAGAATTCTTCTTTAAAGTCAGAATTCTTCTTTAAAGTCAGAATTCTGAGTTCTGACTTTATTCTCAGAATTCTGAGATTCCTCACGAGATGGAGGTCGCGCACTATCGCACACACAAACCTTGTGCGGCCACGGTGGCCTCACGAGGTTTGGTAATGCGGAAGTACATGCAATGGCGATCGACTCGGATTTTCATGAAGTAATGGATCAAATTACGTTTTTTTCGACTCATAGAGCGATCGTCAGGCGTCAGAAGACTTTGATTATACTACACAAGCTTTATGGAGTAATTTTATGGACATTTATTGCCCTTTTTGAAGCAGAACGTCCAGCTCCCCATTCACTTCCCATTCACTGGAAGAAGCTCCTCCAGCAGCGAGCCTGGAGAACTCCAGGTAAGTTGTATGAAGAAAAAACACTCACCCGAGTTTGTACTGGCATGAGAATGAGTAGATAATGACCGAATTTAAATTTTTGGGTGAACTATTCCCTAAACTCAGAATTCTGACTTTTCTCAGAATTCTTACATTATTCTCGGAATTCTGAGATTAATGTCAGAACTCAAATAAATTTTTCATATGTGGCCCTAATCCTCTTCCGTATAAAGAATATCATAGACAAGAACTATTAAAGCTGCCAGTGCTAACTTTTTAAAACAATGTAAGTATTCAGTTCAAATTCAAAAATACCCAAAAAACGACGAACAACCACGAACACACCCAATTTTTCCCTACCTCTCCCCCTCCTTCTAACCCAAGATGATGAGGGGCAAGATTTCTGATTTGTAGATGGTAAGTGGGGATGCGAGCAAGTCCGCTAGGTCTGTATGATATTAAAATGAGTCTCCTTGGACTACTGGTATTTTATAAATATTCATGACTGGCTGGGGGTCTTCTAGTTGAGTTGGGATGCACTCAGCTCTATTGCTATGACATGCTGATCCTAAATATTCATCAACCAAATGGAAAAAATCATAATTATTCATTTTTGAGTTTACATACCATGGACCCTTAAACCCCCAGTCACTGAAACTCCTAGATCACCAGAATTGTTATTTACTTTGAAATAATATTTTGCCCTTTAGCTTTAAAACTAAATTCATTTGTTAAATTGATTGCATTTTGCCTCTGGGGGCAGACAATAGCATGACAACAAAAACAACGAAAATTCAACCCTCAGATACTCTTACACTGTTATGCTGTATATCATCAATCTGTGTTGCTCAGTGCATTCCAGCAGTTATTTTGTGATGAAGTGTAATTTACCTTTTTGTTATACCCACTTTTCCTCACCCTACTTCTATTGCAGTTAGTGATTTCCTACATTTCCCAGAATGCCTTGAGAATATAGGCGTGAACTCGCATTCAGCTGCAAGTTAAACATGGTGGTCGTTTGGTGGTTATACACCACCAAACAACAAAATGGGCCTGGAAATGCAAGGTCCATCGCAATAGCTCTAAACAGTGTTAACATGTTAGAGAGTGGATTTTTCCTCTAATATTAGAATCACTTTATTTGCCAAGTACAAGAAATGTAGAGGAATGTATCTTGCTGATACTGGTGCAGAGACATATCAACAACTTCTACAGTGAAATAGACTCATGGGGCGGGAGCAAGGGAACAGAGCAAGATTTAGTGAGACATATTACAGTATCAATAGAAACAGCTAAAATTACGATTAACAACCAAACAAACGCCACCTGGTTGTACACAGTGACCTCAGCTTACTGTAAGCGAACAACTGCAAGTGCAATAAAGGTTTGGTGCAGTGATTCTGACCGTCTAACAGGCCACATCCAATATCTTTTTCACTCAGCGGTGCCAGCACAGGAAAGCTTACAGCGGTTGGTGGCCGCCCGCACACAGAATGAGAGCCATTTCAAACTGCTGACACAAGCACCTCAGCAGCGAGGCAGTCATTACGAACCTGGCAAGGCCGTGACAGCGGGCCGACGCAACAGTGCAGATCGCAGCGGTGCAGGAGCAGACGCCTAATGCTCAGACTCCTGCAAACCTACTGGGCAGCGGCTATCCTTTTTCCTGACTAGGCCATCAGCTCGGCTCTGATCCTTGACTTCGATATCGCCCGAGGCCTCCCTGAACAATTTAGACCCCTTCCATCTTCATCACAGCTGGAACGGAACTCCCATTCCTCCTGCAATATAACCACCGGTCGCCCTGGAGGCCTTTTCCTACTGGAGACCACATTACGCCGCGCACTCTTCTTCACTCTTCTTCAAACGGGGAAGTAGGCAGTAGGTGTGGGTGGATGAAAAGGAGAGCAGAGGGTTGGAGTGTAAAAGGATGAGCGAGGATGATAGATTTTTATTTGATTGGATACAGGTGGACACATTTATCCAAAGCACCTTCCAGTGGAGAGAGGGCCAACATTTCTGGTATGGGTGACACCTGTGGCAGCGGGACTAACAGGAAAAGACAGATAATACAGCTTTCAAAAACAGCTAACACTTAAAACCAAGTGTTAATCGATTTTTCTGACCAAGCTGCAGCAAAGTATGCTAAAGAAAATACAATCTGACATTAAATAAGCTCATTTGAATCCTTTGCAGTTGAAGCATGCACAGGTCAAATCGTTGTTTATTCACCTTTTGGTTAGGTGGTTCGGGTAGAGAAGCCGGGGCAGCAAACATGTCATGCTTGCTGCAAGAAACATCTGTCATGAGTTAAATGTAAGTGAAACCATTCCTAATCTGAGGGGCGCTGTCCACTGGAAAAGCTCGACTGAGAAGTAATAGCTGAGTTGTTCTTGCCTTCAGCTTCTTAACAAAGGTTCAAAACTATGACAAGGTTGCATAAGACACAGTATACCAATAAATGATGTGATACTGGATATGCCATAAAGTGCCATGGCTGTGGTAGATATGGTGTAATGAAATCCTTGTTCAATGACATGCAATATCTAAATCGCACAGTGGTTTCATTCAGTGCGAGTGCCAGTTGACACTAGCTTGTAAGTCTTACCTCTCCCTCTGTCTCTCTCTCTCTCTCTCACACACACATACACACACACACACAAGAATGCATGCTGAAGTCATTCACTCCTCCATGATACAATTATCATAACCCTATCAATACAACAAGAGAGCAAAATAAGCAACAACCAAGGCTCTTGGTCAATTCAGTTTGTCTTCATTCACGTCAACATACTGAAACAGCAATTCACTTCCGAATGAAAGAACATAATGTCTGTATCTGATGAGAGGAATTAAGCAGTAAGCCATGAGAAGCCATTGGGCATGATAAATTGCTTTTATAAAAACGAAATAAAAATGTTAAATAAACCTTTTCATTTTAAGTCAATAATAGTTCAATGATAATCGTATTCTTCCGCCAAGCAAAATAATATGAATGGTGATTTTTCGGTTGCCGTATTAATCGTTAGCTTAACTGTTAAGCGGTCAGAAGTGTGCTTTTATTGGATATTTTACAACTGTTTCCAACATCACAAAGCCAATCAGGACTGAGGAGCAAAACTATCTTTTTTATAATAACAGTCTACCAGCTGTGATAATAAGCTGTCCACGTTTATCAAGAGACGACATTCTGGCAGGTGGATCAGTGATGGTTGGAGGGTGTTTCCAGGACTCTATCTCATCTTTTCCACCAAGATAACAGTCTTGTTGGAAAGATGATTCTAGTCCTTGGAAACGCCCTCCACCTGTCACCTGGCCTGCAGATTTATTTGCGGCGGCCCACCACAATATCAAAACACAAACTCAGAATTAACAGCTGTTGTTGTGTTGTACGCACAGTCCATCTCATTCCTCGACTCAGCATCCCCTGCTCCCTCTGGCCCTCCGACACAAACATCACAACATATGCCGGTTGGTGTTTGGTTTTATCCAAAGCACCTTACAGTGCCGTGGGAGCGTTCATTTCAGGTAGCCGAGCAGGAGCAGATGTTCAGACTTTCTGCAATCCTACCGAGCGGGGGCTATCCTTTTCCCTGAGAGGCCTATAAGCTCGGCTCTCATCCTTGACGTCGATACCGCCCGAGGGCCGCCTGAACAATTCAGACGCCTTCCATGGGAGGCTCCAGTGGGAATCAAAACCCTAATCCTGGCGGGGTTAGTGCCACCATGTTCCTATTGAGCTACACAGGGTGTGGAACCCCTGACCCTGGGAGCGCCAAGGCCGCTGCGGAAACCAATTTCATCAGGTTCAACAGGTCACATTTACAGAAAAAAGGAAACGCCTCATTGGCTTCACAGGTCTGCTGGTCCAACTAGCTGAATTCATCGCCCACCAACCCCCAGTGCGTGGCGGTCTGCAATTGGTCTATATCCCGATTGGTTGTGTTGCCTTGTGGAAAAGTGCCTCCATTTCTTTTTCCAGTTCATTGCCTTTGTTTACATCTCCATGCTAACATCTTGTGTTCAAATCTTTCAAAATTAATCGTTTAGCCACTCGGCTTGCTGAGCCTGTTAGAGGAAATCTGCACCTTTATGACCGATCAAACAGCTTCTAAATCCTCATATTCCCTCAGCTGCCTTGGTCGCTCTTTCACCACAGCCATTGTTGTTTTGAGTTTTTGTCACCATTATTTCCAATTTTCCTAGGTTACAGTTACCTCTTTAATCTTAATGCACCCCCACTTGCGTGGAGTGTAAGTAAACGGAGAAAACGAAAGAAAAGCCACAGTGAGTAAACACAAATGTGTATGCGCCGGTGTGTTTGACTGTTTCTTTTTTTGTTTTTTTGGGAAACTTCGACTTTGTTGTACCCCCACCTTTAGTATCATGCTCTACTCACTGAGCTACAACAGCACAATAAATAACCTCAGAACCTGTGGGAAAGACTGTGTTGGAATTTCCTTTCCCATTAGTCATAGTTTAATAAACAGCCCAACTCAGTTCTCTACATTCCAACTGGATGCCGAATCCTCCAAAGAGTAAACCATTAATAAAGAATCCAGGACAGTCGATTTAGCCTTTTTATTGCCCCGTGATTTCGGGAACAACACCCTTCTTCACATTTACAGTGGAAATGGTAGATGTGATTTTATGTGTGATTTTATTACAAATGACTTTTTTATGTTTGCAGTATCTGTGAAGAGTGGCAACAAAGTCTGTAGGCATGCGATTTGTCTCTTTCACAGACTCTGTCATGACTCCATCTAATCAGTACATACATGAGCCAGGACACTCTGAGCCACCAGGATCCCACTCAAAGTATACATCTCATTTTGCATTAAATTTACATTTTATGCATTTAGCCCACGCTCTTATGCAGAGTGACTTGCAGAGTGCAACAACAGAATAAGATCAAATTCCTGAATCACCAAATATAAAAAGGAACCAAAAGTCAAGAGAGAAGCAAGTGGATTTTTTTGAGAACAATTAGGGTGAGGAGAGGAGATTCAGCATGGAGAGGTAGATGTGAGGTACTTGGTGAAAAGATGGGGAGATGGGGAGCCAAGATGTCTCTCTCTGTTATCTGATGGCAGCCGCTAGGTCTCAAGGATGAAGACTGTTACGCTTGTCTGGGCTATAAACCGTTGAGCTAAACTTAGATTTGACTTCAGTCTAGCTCCCCTAAAGTTTCATTCTCAGCATGCCACAAGGAGGCAGAGTTAGGGAGGGGACATAGTTTGGCAAGTCAGTATTTCTTATTTATATTTCCTCAGCCCAGGATGGGCAATTAATATGGGGGATCACCATAAAAATGTCCCTGAAGGCTCCTTAAATATCCCTGAAATTAGGATTACAGGTGCAAAGTGTGTCAAGATAGAAAATGCAAAAGAAGTGCATCTAATTTCACGCAAACCAGGCATCATAATTCTCACATTAATGAGATGGGTTTTGACAAAATTGCCCACTAAATGCTGAAAAATGCCCACCAAAGAGTTCATTTCCCAGCCTGCCTCAGCCCATTGCTCTTTCAGCCCATCTCTAAATTAAACTTTAACAAAGCCATTGACACACATGCAGCCTGCTAACAAAACCAATAAAAAACAGAATAATTATGCTGTTATATGAAAAACTCTCAATTTTCAACACAAAAGTGTTTTCCAATACGCTTGTTGTGCATGGTCAGTTACACACAGACTACATTCCAGGACCATGGGCCCCATGAAAAATGTTCAAAACCCATTGTATCCTTTCAAAAATGCATTGATGTCAGTCTGAAAACAACACTACTTCTGAAAACTCGACATAGCTGAAGATATGAGGTTTTCATCTGACAGCAGCGGTAAGCCGTTCGACAGCTGATGATGCAAGGCAAAAAGCACAAGGAGGCAACAGAAGGGGGGGTTGCTCTCTAACAAGAGGTGCACAGACAAAAGAGCGTGCTGGAGGGTGCAGGGGGTGGGTGGGGGGTGCTGGGACGCCCACATGGCTAGCGGCATGACTGGATGCAAACAATCCCTCACCATGGCGACACGGCTCCGGCTTTGTCCGAGCCTTACACAGATGACTGGATTGATTGGAGGGCACGGTCTGGGAAAGGAGACCAAACAATCGCCGACAATTAAGAAGCAACCCGTGCTTCCCTGTCACTTCCTCTTTGTTTCTTCCTGGGACTAACGTGGTCAACAAGGGAACGTGGAGGTGTTTACTACTGCAGCGTTTCTCAAACTGGGGATCAGGCACAGACGAAGGTCGGTGGAGTATTGCTAAATGGTCCTCATGTTGGTTTGCTGGCGACACTTTTACACTTAGTTTCACCTGAATCCGTCCCTGTGTGTCATCATATTTACTGTCTATCACCTCCCAAAGGACAAATTCTTCTTGGACTCCGGCCATGGCATAGTACAAAAAACTATATCACAGCTCATATAAAAGACATAATTGTACCACGTACTCCACTCTGT
The DNA here is from genome assembly GCF_048128805.1 of Centroberyx gerrardi. Taxonomy (NCBI): domain Eukaryota; kingdom Metazoa; phylum Chordata; class Actinopteri; order Beryciformes; family Berycidae; genus Centroberyx; species Centroberyx gerrardi. The sequence continues at coordinate 12,718,313 of NC_136020.1, forward strand.
ATACAATATGGAAAATCAATATAAACTATTAATGCTTGCCAGACCCAAGGACACAAAGACAATTGTTTTTCAGTTTCATCATTTGAGAAAGGCTGTACAAGAGTCTGTACACACACACACGCCTCATTTATTATAAACACACAACTCATATAAAACTGTTCTCTATGTTACTGAAATAACTACACATCTCCTTTTCCATGTTGTCAATATTACCAACCGGATATATTTTAGTAAAAGCCAACTTGAGAATTAAATCAGTCGTTGTTTCCTTTTCCAGCTCTTTGAATCAAATAAGGCCAAGGCAGGAGTCAGCACGATTCCTCTAAGGAGTTAGGGAGAAGAATACTAATACAGAGGGAAGTTCCCCATTACTTCTGAACACAGTGAATGAACAGCGCTATGCATAACGGCACTAAAAATGTCTTAGATCCATATGGAAGTGTAGGGTTTCTCCAGCAGCCGTCTACAGTCTTCAGCGGCCATTCCTTCTTTCACGGAAACCAAGCCAGAGGAACAGACTGGCCTTTGAAACAGCCACTGGAGATGCTGGGGTGAGCAGGTGTTTCAAACATGAAGAAATGGAAACATGAGGAATTGACTTTAACCTTGCTGTTGGAGGGAGTTACTAATACTGCAACTACAGCAATGCAGTCGGTCAACCCTACAATCTCTTAAAAAGATATTCTGTGTGCCACATTATTCCTTTTCTGAACAATGAAACAAAATTGGCAATCACACCGACTGGGCAGAATTTGATATTCTTTTAAAACTGTCAAACTGTAAAATAGAGGCTTAAACAGAATATTACACACGCTCTGGCTGCTTTGTGCCGTGCTTTGTCTCCTTCACAGATTCTGCCATGACTCCTTGTCTTCAAATCTAATCAGAATGTTAAACATGAAATTTTAAGCTCAATTACGTCATACAGCCGCTAAGACAAGATCAGTGCCATGTTGGAAAGGCATGTAGGCAACATGTAGGCCTCTCTCCACTGGTCTGCAATTTTTTTGAACATTCAGTTGCTTCGCTCTGTTGCATTTTAGTTGCTGGGTCAGGTAATCAATGCATGAAATTGTATCAAAACTACACCTTTCAACCTCCTGTCTTACACTCAATTTCCTACTTCTGCAGCAATGTTTCTGTGTTAAACAAGTGTTCTGCTAGATGCCGTCTGTGCTTCTCAATAGAGACGTCTTGCAGAGATAACTTCCACATCAACTTTGTCAGCTGAGGAGAGTGAGGTGGCTACAAGCTTAGCAAAAGCTGGAATAAGCTGAATGAAAAGCTTCAGGGAGTAACTGGACAGAACGGCTTTCCATTCAGGTATTGTCATCCACAGTCAGAGGGAACCAAGTAAGAAACCATTTGACGTTTTCCTGAGAACAAACAGCTCGTTGCTAAAACGACAGTGCATTTTTTTACATGAGTGCAACATCGTTGCTGTCGGGTAAAAAGCTCATAATTCAAATTGCTAATAATTAAAAAATAAACCAATAAGATAAACTCCAAAATGCCTGGTCGTCAAGCTAAAAACACAAGGCTGTTTTTCTTATAGTTCCTGAAAAGTCTGCAATTTTGAGCTACAAGGTCTTTTATCCAAAGTTCCTTACAGTACCAGGACTGAAAACATCATTAGCATGGGTGTGAGTGTTGGTGCCATACAGCAGTCAATAGCCACAGCTTGATGAGCTTAACAAATGGCAGCTTGTCATCAATTCCACTGCCGTATCTGGAAAAACATTTTGTTTAACAGCTGAAGGCACAAAGAAAACAGTGTACCATATTCACATCAAAAATTCAACTTTGTGTTATATTTTCCATTGGTGCTAGTATGCTAGGAAGGTTGGCCGACCAAATTACCTTCCATTCAATCACACCTGACGTGGAACCTTGCAGTCTCAAAAGTTGAAACTAATCAGCTTGGTGGAGATAATAAGCCTTTAACCCTGTAAGGCTAAGAGCTTAGCTGACCACAAGGGGGGAGGGGGAGGGGAGGGGGGTCTTCTGAAAGATCAGCAAGACTGGATTTACACTGCCACATCAAATCAGAATTTTTCACTCAAGTGGCACAGATCTGATCTTTAAATTGCAGTCAAAATATGGATTGACCACAAGGAATCAGATGTTTCCTGTTTAGACAGCAGTGAAGAGACGAGATCTGAATCAACATGTTGTAGATCAATAAATCAGATTTGAGCTGGGAGCGTAGATTTACACTGATCAAATCTGAATTTTTCACCATTGTGCATAGCTCCGCTCTTCAAAGTACCGTATAACCATGTGAAATCAAATATCTCTCTTAAGACAGTGTGAAAAGAAAAAAATCTGCATGAATATGAACTGAATAAATGTATTTTTGATTTGAGCAGAGTGTGTAAATGGAGCCTTGGTGTGTCAACTAGATTTAGAGCCAGATGGACGGGAGGGACGGGAGGGTTTAGGGAAGACACTGCACTTGAAATATTATACAAAGTTTACCGATGGACCTAATGTAATTCAAACTGTCCCAATGGGCCATGTTTTCTGTAATGAAAACCTCTAAAGTGCAAAGTTTCTCAGAAGAAAATAATGTTGTCCAAAAAAAACAAAAAAAACTTTGAATGGACAAAATTACATTCTTCAAACAGCTATAAATGATAGACAATATAGACTATGAAATGGATTATGGTGTGATATACAGGATATTAAAAACCAATTACTCCCTTCCATTCCCTTCCATTTGTAAAGAAAAATGGTATGTTGACGTGGTAGAAAAACTGAACTAAGAACAAATCGTTTTTATATGTCAGAGCCATAAGTCATGCAGAACTTGTCTAGAAGCCAAAGATCTCTTTTGTGCAATATTTAGGTCAGCGACATTACAATGAGAAACAGAACGGATCAGTGGTAAATCTCAGAGAAACTGAAAATGAAATGAATTTTACATTCAGTTGTCCTTTGCATGAGTGGAGAAATGTATTACAGCAAAATGACTTCAATATCTGCTTATTTGTTGTTCAAAATGTTGTTATTTGTTGTTTGGTTGGATGATTATAAAAGACTTGATGTGTTTCAGAAAAGGTGGATTCTATGTGGCAAACTTTATCTGTAAAGCCTGGGGAAAACAACAGTTTACTTTGTGTGATACCCGAGTTTGTTTGTGAATGTTTGTTACACACAGATTTACCAAGTGATGCCTGGATGTGTCTTGTAAGTGTGGACTGGGAACCTACAGTGCAGGACACTGATATCAAATGAAATGAAATCAACTTAGGAATCATTCTTCAGTCTTTTCTGTGTACGTTTGTGTAGCAGAGTGTCCTTGGCTGTGACATAGAATGCCTATGAATCAGTTTTTGTCCTTACTGTACTTAAAAAAGGTCTTTACTTTTGACTCTAGCTGTATGACTGATGATTAAAACCACTGCTGAGTGAACGCTTATAGCCTGACTCTATTAAGTGATTCATCATTGGCAGACTCAGCAAATCCACTCAAACAGTGACCAGTCCAGTCACATCCTGCCAGGTCATGGATCAGGTATGCTGCCTTTTCCAGAGACTTCACACTATGAACATTTGACAGGAACTCCACCATCACACCCATATGAAGATGTGGGCATTTGTGTGCAAAATATAAACCAAAAGTAGATCAATGTTTTGTTCACCATCACTGGGATATTTGTGTTTAAAGGGCCAAGCTACAGGAGGCTGAGGAGGAGACAAACACGGGCAACAGTGTAAACCTGCTGCAAAAATAAAGTTATGCAACTACTGATCAGCCTCTGTGTGTGTTGTTGAGATATTTCACGTTGAACTAAAAACAGTCCACTATGAAATCAATATGTGATGTTGTGGCATTTCGAGGACATTTTAATACAACCTTGCTTGAATGGCCACAGATTTAAAATGTTGGCTTGACTGACGCATTTAAGTTAGTGAGCCACACAGCAGTCAGATCCACAGTGACAGACCCGCTGCATTCTGCTCCCCCATGTAAAAACCCAATATCCTACCTCTACTCAGCCGCAGATGACTGGATGTCAGAGCATTTGAAACTCTCCTATTCTGCTGTAGCCTCAGTAATTCTCTCTGGAATAAAAATCCGGTACTTTCTGCTGCATGTCAGGCGGGCCACCGGCGGGTAATCCTGTTTATTCCGTGCGGATCCGCGCCTGAAATCAGCTGCTGGGATGGGAGTTTTCGGTGTGCGCACATCCACGCCCGCTGTAAACATGCGTCCGTCCAGTCATCGGACATCCGACATGGGGCAATTCACATCTGCTGCTCCGCCTGCCCTCCCCGCTGCTCGCTCCCCATCAGAGAAGCTTGTAAATTACACTGGAACAGAACTGGGACACCGCAAGGCATTATGGACCGGTTAAAGCTGCAATGCACTGGCGACGCAAATGGACCCCGAGATCTACTCAGTTCTGATATTCTTATTTTAAAGTGTGTCTGTAACACTCAGTGAGTTTACATAAGTCCTATAGTGTCGCCATAATATTGCTATAATATTCCTATAGGAATATTGATAGAATATTGACAGATTGTGTTTTTCATTACTAGGCTATATGATTTTCTGTGGTATAATTTTTGATTAGCTGCATGATATTTTTTAAGTTTTGTTGGGATAGGCCCATTTATAGTATAGTATAGTATCCTCAAATGTATTTTAGGATTACTATAATTCTTTTGTAAGGGATGTTACATTGCTGTAATATTTATTGTAAGTGTCATCAGGTTTTATTTTTGTCTGTGAAGAACGTCGCTTTGATACCTGCCACACAAGTAAAGTTTATTCAGTAAATAACAAAACAGAACAAAAAACAATATATATCTCATACTGTAGTGAAAGAGAACGCATAAGGACAACCACATAAGTTTAAAGCCCCAGTATGTTAGAATAGTGCGCCCCCTGTTGAAAGGCCGCCACTCCACCACTGGCCTTGTTTACATAGTGATTTATTGGATTGAATACAATTTTTCTCTTTTTGATACAGGGACTGAGGGTATGTGAAAGTATGAGTTCACATGTTTTTTGAGGCTGCAACAGGCTTCATTATATTTGAGTTATGGATTAAGAAAAGTCCAAATATAGATATCTTTTCCATCTTCAAGTCAAACTCTTCAACAACATATTTGAGTGTAGCCTACTTTAATTTTAGATATAGCCACAGTTATGAGTAAAACACTCTTGGAAAGGTATTTCAAATATTTAAATCATGAAATAGTTAACAAGGTTAAAAGATAGATCATTTTATTACCTTATGACAGAAATGGGAACAGCGTAATTCAAATAACATTTATATGTTTCCAATCCTGAGACATATTATTCCATCTCCTGTTGCTTTCCTCTGTTGGTATCCCATGGCAACAGCAAACAAGCCTTCTGTTCAGAGATGAACTTCAGTTCACAAAGAGACTGGGTTACACACAACATCAACGAATATGTCGTATACACTGGTGAGTCTGACATTTTGATTTACCTTATCAGAACAGTTTTATATGTTTTATTTGACATAGTGTTTTGCCTGACAAAGATTCTAAGGTTGTGTGTGTGTGTGTGTGTGTGTGTGTGTGTGTGTATGTCACTCCTCCACTAAAATGACTTCTAAAGATTATCTGAAACCATCTTGAGATGCTTCTCCATGGCGACAAGTGATGTATAGTTGCTCTCAACACTGTGTTTGAATCAGTGTTGTTTGTGTGGCAATGCACACACCAGATGCTTAAAATCTGTCCTGAATAGCGCAGTGTGATTTCTGTTAGTGTGTGTGTGTGAAATTTAAATTCAGCACTCAGCACGCATGTCCTCATGTCTGACAGCATTAATCATGACAGCTGCCTATAGTGCTGATTAGGCAGAATCACTGATGAGTATACTGTAATGTCGATCCTGCCCCGCTCCCCATGCAGTGGGAACATGTTACTATGATCCAGAGCTGCTCACACACTGAGATAAAATGCTATTTATTTTTAGTGATTAACTTTTGACAAGTTACACAAAATTTGCACAGTTGCTGTCTCTTGTTTTTGTCTGTTTGTGTCCTTTGTGGCTCTGTTAAGCACTTTGTCACAAACCCATTTTGTAAGCAAAGGTCTTTACATGACTCATAACTTTAATAGTAACCCATAATGTGCTTCACTTTCCTGCCAGCAATCATTTTATAAGAGCAGGCACAGGAGTTTGTTCCAGCAGTGTATAGGCCTAAATATTGTTTTGAAATGAGACTCCTCAGTTGATCCTCAACATATGGTTCAACTGTTCGCGACAATCAAGCCACGGATGATTGAAGTTTTCTTGGAGGCGTTTGGTGACAGAATGTTTGACAGATGTTTCCAGGATTTACAGCCGATGTTTCAGATTGCTCTTCAATCTTACTGCGCGCTGTAGTGAAGCTGCTGCTTTAAGTACCAAGTCCAGGATTTAAAAGTGAGCAACTGAGCTCCTGATACAAGTACTAACTGGATATGACAGCTTAGCATGTCGCACAACATGTGTCAGCTAAATGTGAGTCAAATGTATTTTGAAGCTGTACAAGTATTGCTTTTGTATATTTGTGCTGCTCGTAAACACTGACATTGACTTTGAGTTTGATGGGATCTGAAAATTGTAAGATATTATTTTCCTTCAAGTCCTATCCTTCTCCCTGTCCCTAAAAAATCTGTGTAAATATACCAACAATGACTAATTCATTGGATTTTTTTCAACCTGTTTTCAACTTGACATTTTTTGTCTGAGCTTTTAGGAACCAGGACTGTGGCACCAGAAGGAGTTTTATATGCATTTTGAAGCTGTAAAACGTTTGCTTGCTTTCATTTGTTATGTAGACATTTGTTCTCTAACACCCATTTTCCATCTGGAGGCAAGACACAGAATTTAGACTGTCAAATAAATTATAGCTAGTATCATCAAGTTATAAGATACTATGCTCAAACCAGGCCACATGTGCAACTTCAACAGGATCAGAAACAAGTCAGACTCGAGCACCACATTAAACAAAGGAACTTGGAACACACTGTTACTACTTCTCATATTGTCAGTTATATGAAAAACACTGAGATTCTCTGAGATGCTCTGTTTAACACCATATCACCCTGCAGACACAAACCCATCTGAAACAAAGGGCTTAAACAAATCTGGCATGTAGTTTCATAGTCACAAGTTCTGACTAGAGCACTAAGGGAGAGAACTCAGAAGAGCAACGCTCTTAAATTTCTTATTTTCTTCCCTAGAGCAGGGCGTAGGCTACATTAATCACACCGCCCTTCTGATGGCACTAATGACACTATTTGATTTGTGGGACCAGTCTGCCCTTTCCTCTCTTGGTGCTGACAAGGACTTCGATGGAGACTTTTTTGAACTGCATTTAGCACCAGGATTTGTGACTGCTGACTTTGTTGTAAGGGTGATTTTGTGAGTCAGATTGATCTGCAAGAACTGCAGCTTTCTCAAGGTTAGATCTTTGTGCTCATTGTCCCCCACCAGGGGGACTATGGATCAGTCTCCGTCCGTTAGTGCGTTCGTTCGTTGGTTAGTTAGTCACACTGTAACGTTGACTTTCTGCCGCTAGGGGGCGGCTGGACGCAATACACACACATTGAAAAGACATGAGAACCTGAGAACCATGTGGACTCAATCACAGGATCACAGAGCCAGAAATTTAAGTTCCGTTTCTCCGCCATCTTGTTTCTCTGCTGAGATCGGGAGGTAGCTCGTTTCTCCCACACAGAAATGAAACGTTTTTCTTTACCTTTCGCTTGATCCGGTCTGTGTGTAACCAAGTCTTGCACCAGTCTCGCGAGAGTTGAGTTGTTGCAGGAAGTTACACACAGACCGGATCATTTCTCTGTAGGGTCCTTTCCATAATGTTGTCAGACACTTATAATAACAATCTGAGCCTGTCAGTGGCAAAAACAAGCACTTTTAGTGGACGCACATTGACGGTTCACATTTGCCCCATCGGATTACATTGCAGCTCGTTTCACAGCTGCCGGCTAATGCGATCTCGCTCAATACTGGACCAATTTCAAAAATTGTTGTCCCCATTAGTCTCTTAGACACAAAATGATGGGAAAATAGGGTCCAGGTTGAAAAATACCGAAGTTACCCTTTAATTCAAGTTCTCTGAACTCAAGTCATAACTTTAATCTTTTATTTTCTGCTTTCAGTCTAATTCACACAGTTGTATTTGCAAGGGTGTAACTGGGGCATCTGTCATAGCAGGGGAACCTGCAGTGAGAGGAGGATTTGTCTGGGGAGGATCCCTCCAACTGGTGACACATTTGTTTCTCTTTCCATAAGATCTTCCTCCTCTGCCTCTTCTCTCTGAGAGAAGTTGTTGATTTTCTACCAGCACTGCTTCCACAATCTCCAAAATATTTGCTTCGCTACTGCCAGCTGAAACCTGAATGTCATACTGTCAAACTGCCTTAAAACTTAGGCCAAATAAAGTTGAGAACCAGAAATCAAAAAGGGAGCAAACACAAAGAGACAAGTTGCCCACACACACACAACACAAGACAAGACAGCGGGTGAATCTGATGGCATCTCCCCCTCAAACACAGAACAACTGACCATGTGCTCCATCAAACTCAGCTTTTTAAAAGCTAAGATCAGCTTTAGGCAACACCAACTAATGAGGAGGCTCCACCCACCAGCAGACTGAAACACTGGTCCAACCAAGAAACAAATTACAAACTTATTTCAAATGAACTAGCAGTGCATGTAAACAAAATGTAATTATACAACAAACCCATAACAGGTTGTCATGCTACACGATATAGATACATGATATAATTATTTCTATTGCCAAAATTGGCTTGTTGACTCAGTTTTGAACAATAGCGTTGAAAAATAATTTATTACCTGTGATGTGTGGTGAAAAGGGCAGTGCCTGTTTTTCAGATGGTCTAGAAATTAATATGTATTGGTGCTGTGCCAATAATTTCCTGCAGTCTCAGTACTGATTCCTTTATTTTACAGCATGTACAAAATTTTAGTTTGGGTAGATAGGTAATCAATTATCAATTATCAGTTATCAGTGTTGCTGGATACCAGGTGCCCTGTCTTCATCTTTTCCAGTTCCTCCACCCGACCCCCTGGGTGGAGGAGCATATTGGCTCATATAGGCTCTAATTCCTCTGCAGTGTAGTTCAACGGAGTTATCGCTTAGTTCCAGGAACTAAATGGACAGATATTCCCTCAGCGCCAGGAGAACATTTCAGTTGTGCTTTTGAGGCTGTATCTTGTATGTCTTGAGAAAGGTGTACAGGCCAAAATGTTGACTACAATCAGCTACATGTCACCTCCCGACTCTTTCTCTCATTGTTCATTGTGCACCAGCGTCTTTGGGGAGACGGGGCAGCAGACTACCTGCGAAGTGCTGTGAGTTCTGTATTTATAGTCGTCTGCTTCTGACACAAAACACCAAGCGTACTCAGTGCCTCCCATAACACTGCCTGTCCGTGTTTGTGACATTAGAGGGTGGTACTTCATTCCATGCATTCTTAGGAGATCAGAGGGGTTTTCTAGCCACAGAAACTATAAAATGTCTTGTTTGGCTTGTTCTGTGTCGACCAAACCTCATGAAAGTGATATCTGGAGAGTTCTGCAAGACATAACAGCCCTTTGGTCGGTGGCTTCATTTTACATCCCCAATGTTCTCCAGTGATTATGTCAGTGGATAGCAATTTGCCCTGAGTGCTGACACCACTGACAATGGCCTCAGTGTAAAGCAAAAGGCAAGACGCTCAGATTGGCTTCTCTTTCGCCTGTTTTCCACTGCTGCTGATCCTGTGAAAGAATCCCTTTCTTTCACTCTGAAGATGTGAACTCTGAGTTTTAAATCTGCTCAGTGAGTATGTGGCGACTCCAGCAGCACTGTTCTGTTCCCCTCCGCTCCACCCTAACTCCCACAGCAAACAAACCTATTCTCATGTGTCTTGACACCTGTTACTGTTGGCTATTTTGGTATTTTGGACGTATATTATTTCTATGTTGGTCTATAAATATCATTCTTCAGGCTTCAGAGTCGCCTATTTATCTCTCACACACTGAGTAATGCTGACAAGGAAAGTAAGTCATCCTGGGCGACTCTTCAAGGGAAATTATATCGATATAGATTGCGTTAGTAAGACTTCCCGTTGCCAATTGGGCTTGATTGTTCTTAAAAGGACAAATAAACTAATTGCTTATTGATTAAACCCTCCCTTGCTTTTCCACAAAAATTTGGTTGAATAATAACTACATCACAACAGGGTGTGGCTCTTTCAGGGAATCCCTGTCAAATAAAAATATGACCAATTCACAGAGCAGCATAAATTCTGGAAAAACAAATATTGCTGGAAGGATTTAGCTTCATCAGAGCTTTTCTCTGCTAGTGCAATAACTAAGGCTTAGCAATCATGGACTTTGTAACCTAAATAGTTCACTAAGTGGAGTGATTAGAGAGAATTAGAGAAATGAAGAAAGTAGGGGAAAGTGTGGAAAAGTTTAGCTCCAGAAATAGAAAGGCTTAGAGTTTAATCTGAGCGCTAAATCCCTTTTAGAAATGTGGAATAATCAACTATATGAAAGATAAATTCTATTTGGGGACAGCAATACTTTACATGAGAAATAAAACTCAAGTCTGGACGTTCTTTTTTCACTTTTCCACACCCCACTGTGGAGACTGATGTGTAGTAATTGGTGAGAGTTAATGCTACAACACCACTGCCCTCTGCAGGATACAGCACTTACTCCATTGACCTCACTGCAAAACTTGTGTTCCACATCTTTAAAGACAAGTACAGTATATTCATGTCTGGCAGGAGGATTAATAGAGTTATTCTACATTCTTCAATTGCAATCATCATGATAAAGGTTCACACCTTAATTAGAATGATCAATTATTAATTAATGTAAGTAACATTATTCAATCTATATTTGAATCATTAATTAATCAGTGCTTCTCATGGGCAATTATGATCTATATTTGATATGATATTTCCTCTCACAAAGGGCAGAGAGGAGGGAGAGGAAGCTGAGGGGATTGCAGCATTGAATGATTTAAGGTATGAAGCCAAGCCACTGCAGGAAAATACTGGTGTTGAGTTTTACTTGAATGCCAAAGATGCAATACTAAGTCTGCATAAAACTAGAAAACCAGTACAAATATATCAACCTTAAAACCAGGAGATAAATGTACTACTTTGTTACATGTTAGTATCATTACATCCCTGTTTAATGATCAAAATCATTCAATCAGTCAACCAATCAGTCATTTTGCCCACAGAAAGGAGTGGATGCTGTTGGTTCCCCGCAGTCCATGGACTCAGGATCCAGGATCCTCCACCCATCCTGCCTGCACCTCCTGCTCCACAGCTGATTTCCTCTCATCTCCAGTTACTGGTGAGGGCCATCAGGTCAAAGACAGAAGTTAAACTTTATACATCAACAAAGTCATGATGTACTTTTTTTTTTACATTGTAAGCAGACAAGTCTAAGTGCTTTTTTACAAAACATGATCATCAGAGTGTTTGAGCAACAAAAGGATGCAAGAATGAAACTAAAACAAGGGAAAAAACCCCAAACAAATCAAAATATTACAAAGTTTTAGCTCATCTGTGTCTGCAGTATTGGCTGGTGAACCTCAAGTGTTGTCAGCTACATTCATGCTATCACAGCACAACGTCTCAGCTGTTGTATTATTTATTTTATATTTATTGCATAGGTATCCAAACCAGAAGACCTGAAGGAATCAGTGGAGGGCCTGTTAGATCAGCAGGGGTATGTATAAAACCACTCTGCCAAAGTGTTACCATTTCAAGTTACCTACTGTTCACTTTAAAGTACCCTAATTTGTTATGATTTTGCACTCTCAGTTATTTCATAAGAGTGGGTGCCAATTTAAATCACCAATATAAAGCTGTAATCACATGGGATAAATGTTAATTTGACTTAGGAAATTCCTTGATCAAATCTTGCCTCCAATCAAGTGAGGCCTTTTTAGAGTTCCCAGGTGGGATCAGCTTTATTACACAGAGTGGGTCCCAGGGGTAATTTGCCTTTTTTTGAATAAAAAACAAGGGCAAGGGATTTCTGAGGAGGAGCGTCCTATTTTTGGGTACTGAGGATGTGTTCAGCTCGGAGATGCGAGTTCAAGTCTGGCTCACTGTCTGTTGCATGTTATACCTCTCTCACACGCACACACACACACACACATATACACACATACACACGCACACACACACTTTTCCAGTCTCTCTCCACTGTCTACAGTCCAATGTACCAGAATCCTCATTATAAAATCACCATTAAAGAATATCACTTTTAATTTCCCTCCAAGTTGAAAGTGAACTGACCTAATCCACATCTTGATTCAGCCATTAAACATGTTTTTTTTTTTTGTTTGTTTTCTCTTTCTGTCCTTCAGCCTTGTGTGGGAGGGGTGATGTTGATCGGCGCCCAGCCTCCCTGCTCCTCCCCCCTTCAGCTGTACCGCAGTGCAGCTCGCCCTGCAAGGTCAGCGCTGCTTCAGGGCCTCAAAGTCTCCAAGATCTGCCCTTGGATAAAACACTGACCCACACAAGACTGACTGACAAGTGTGAACGTTATGAGCCGAACATCTGATGCTGCCGTCTATTCCGCTGGCACAGACCGCCTCTTCCACACTTAATCTGCAAATGATCGAAGGAATTGTTTAATTTGGTTTGCATGTTTCCAAGTTAAATAACATCTTGGGTATGGACTGTGTAACTCACATGTGTTCAAGTGTAAAGGGACAAAAATTATCTTTGATCGTATTGATAAATTGTACTTCGGAAGTACAGTGTTATTTTCTGATGAATGACTCAACTTTTGTTTGTCGATGGTAATGAAAAGAAAAGTACTTAACAGAAATGGCATATAAGGGGATGTAAACTAATGGAAAATGGAACCACATTAATTTGTCATTATATAATGGCTTGGCAATGACTGACCTTTTTCAATAATGATTTCTGTGTAGAATACTCATTAAGATAAAAGTGATTTAATGGGGAAAAGTTAGGAGAATATTGAAAACTAGTTTACCAATTCACCTGTAGTGATTCATGAGCTGTTATGTCCTGGCATTTTCTTAAGTGATTAGCATAGAAATGATGAACAACAAAGATCATTTACAAGGGTTTATTCATGTCTGGAAAAACATTCAGAAAAAGTCAGAAGGCAAGGGCTAGGGATCAGCTTGTTTCTGTGCATTAAGTGGGAAACTGTCATTTATATACATTTATATATAATAGTATGTTAGTTTGACAACTAGTAATGTTTTTCCTTCTTTGATTTTCATCCTTCATAATTGCTTTCTGATTCTCTGTATAATTACAGTAACGTCTGAAGTGCTTGAGAATACACAGCAGCAGTCTAAACTGTCGAGTGGAGCTGACACATACTAACAAGTAGAAAAAACACTACACAAACAACAATTTTCATGGTAAAGGGATACATTGATATTTTCAATTTTAGTTCCTTAATTGTCTTCACCAAACAGTTGGTATATCGGGGGAAATGTTTCTACATTTGTCCTTCAGTGTGGCCAGTAGTACCCAATGGTTTCAGTGAGGAATGCCAATAAAGCTAAAGAGTCCTTTAAGGGAAACTTAGGTACAATTTACAAACTTTTGTCTGCAGCACGGGGAAAAGAAAGATAGACGCTTCATTACAATACAACAGCGCATTGAATGATTTGGGACCAAAAGTGTAAACAAGGTTGACAAACACGCTTCAACTTCAGTTTGTTATGTGGGTGTCTTCTGCTCAGTCTCGCGATGAGTTCACAGCCTTTGCCGTCCTCGCATTGATGAAATCGACTTTTCTATACCCAGCCTGTTGAGAAAGGAAAGACAACCAATCTGAGGACACTGAATTCATACTGTACTGCAGTGGTTCTTTAAAATGTCTCTGGATACAAAGGAGACAATTTGTCTCTTGTCCTAAGACAAGGCTTGTCAAAATATACTACATGAAGACGCAAACAAAATAAGCCCCATGACCTATTTAGGCTCCCAAATCAGAGTTAAAAGGATAATACCAGTGTCATATAGAGTTATAGCCCATTTGTTTTTGTCTATGTCTAGTGTCAAACCTAGCCTGAAATGAACTGCTGTCCTGTCTAACAAAGATCCCCTAAATAAAAAGACATGAATGTGACAATAAAGTTTGTAAGGCGACATGTTTTTAAGAGATTATTTCCTGGTGGAGACTTCCTTTTCTTCCTGTGGGTGTCAGGTGATTGACAGTAAGCAGAGCTTAACGTAATGCGCACACAGATATGAAAACACTCAACTTGGGCACAAAGAAATTATGATAAAACAGAAACTTTGACAAAACCAAGTTAAGGCTTCATGTTTACCGTGGTGGATTATCAAACTCAGGTAAAAGTCTGTGGAAGTTGTTTTTAGCTACAACCAGCAGCTAGAATAAGTCACTCTGCCAGTCGGTCCCAACAATTGCAAAAACCCCCACTGCACATATAGAGCCCAGGGATACTAAATAACAGATGATTGATTAGGCCTACTCATGAACATCCTTATTAGTGACTGCACAATCTAAACAGGTATAGGCCTAATTTAGGCTACCACTTGTCACAACACATACAATAAGGCAACTTGCACCTATCTGGTCACAGCTTATCACAAATTTTGTGCTTGTTCATGTTCAAATAGCTTCTTCTGAAGGTAGAAAACGAGCCCTGATCTCTCCAACTATGCTGACTGTGTGCAGAGAGCAGCAGCAATAACGTAAAGAAGAGGGACAGCCTAGATGATTGGCACACACTTAAAGAAAACACCGCTATTATCCTTATCCTAAGAAACTATGCGGTACGCTGCAGTGTCACATGCATAGGAACCCACCTTCCTGTAAGCTCCGTGGAGTTCACTGTGTTTCCACATGCTGTGTAGCACGATGCATGCTGCCTGACCCGCCCTCGTTGGCCCATAGCTGAGAAATGGAAAGGTGAAATTAGTATTTTTTCCTTCCTATATATATCGACTTGATAGCAGACAGCTATCTTACTGGGCAAAAGATGACTTGTTCTGTACTGGAAACTGGGACGCTAGATAGTACTAGTATCCCAAAGTCCAAAAACTCAAGTTCCCCTGCAGTTCTTATATATACTGTTTCAAGTTGTGCTTTGTATTTTATGATCTTGCTTTGCACCAATTCATACATTACTTTATTGTCTTTGAGTATCACAAAATTCTCAATAAAGTGCTAAAGAAGAAACTGTTTTGAACATTTCCCCCCCAAAATTGCCTCTGTATGCAGTATATCAGCACTCCAAGTTACGAGCGATGATATGGGGAGCTCTAACTGACCCGTTGTCCTTGGTGCTGATGTTGATGATCTTGGGGAGGGCACCGTGGTTGACGATGGCTTTGATGTGCTGCGTGTCGTTCTGGCTGAGGTTAACGAGGATGTGACACAGGGAGGCCGTCGCCTCAGTGGGCAGGTCTGTCCCGGTGTCGTCGTTGGGCAGCATCGCCACCAGCTCCGGCAACACCTGCTTGACTTCAGGATGATGGAGAAAAAGAAAGTGGAATAAAATCTGTTACTACCGCGCAGTTTTCCCAAGGTGTCCGAATGAAGTAGAGAACTGTACAAGAGGAAAATTCAGCAGCACTTGTTGCTATTTGTATTATGATAATTTTTCATTTATTATTCACAAAGTGTAGCTGAATTTTCCTTTTGTTCAGCTGACTTTAGGCTGATGGACAGTGATGCTAATTCATTATTTTATTTTAGGTCAGAATTTTCTCATGTAATTTGAATTATTTTCTTACTCTATCTGTAATCCTTTCTGCCAGTTTGTTAGCTTGCAGCAATTGGTTTCATCTTGCGATTATTTGAGCTACCAATACAAAAACGTATTCCTAACAAGGCAAACAACTGTCTTGTGGAGAAAAATAACAGACAAATATTCAAAATGTCAAAGTATCCCAATATTTACCAATGTCAGGGTGCAGCTCCCTGTAGCGCGAGAGGTTTTTCACTAGCGACACGGCCGTCCTCCTCACATCACTCTCTCCCTCCTGTAACATCTTCCTGACCTGCTGAAGGCCATTCTCCCGCAGTACAATGGTGTGAGCGATGGCTTCAGTCACCTGCCAGGCCACAGACAAAATGGACAATTTGTACGGTATGTGTGACTGACAGCGACTCTCACAGAACGATTGGTAGCACAAAATTTAAACACATTATTGTACTTTTTAAAGGGTAGTATGTCATTTAAGTCCCTGGCTGACAATTTGATACTATTTTTTACAATGTGGATCTTCTATATTTTAGAGGTACTGAATTATTAACATGAGGTGATGATCTTTTGGAAATGAATTGTTTCAGGAATTCAATTTTTCCTCTATTTATTTACATATATGATCAAATATGTTTAATGAAGGCATTGTTAATATTTGATTTTGTTTGATTAATTAAATTTCAAGTTACTGCATTTTCAAAAATACCTTTTTTTCCCCAGGCAGTTTCAGACTAACTCCAGTAAACGCATCACAACTGAACTTGGTCTTGACTGTCTTCCCTCACTAAAGAATCACTGAAATCCTTCCAGTCAGTCCAGTTTGCAGCATTTGAACTGGAAAGCCTCCACTCAGCAGGTTTACCTCATTTTAATTAGAGGAGCTGCTGTTGTCAGCTGTGACTGTTCTGCCTGTGAGGACTTCATTTAACTGAACTAATTCAATTAAACTTTTAACTACATTTATTTGCAACACATCATGAAGAACATTATTCTTACCCTGAGCCTGGTATATTTGAAAACAAAGTCATGATAAATTAATATTATTATTGTATTATATGTAATATAATATTAATTTTTCAGTCTTGAAGTAATAGCTGACATTTTCCACAATGTGTAAAACAAGTTTCGTGACTGTAACACGAAGCAAACCCGTTGAAAATATTTTGTGAATCATCAAAACGTCTATGCACTAATTAAAAAAATGCACATTTAGTCACTGAAAAGTTTGCTTTTTGGAGATGAAAGGTTTTTTTTCCAGTACAAAGACGTGTTTGTTAAAAACACACACGACTTGAATTCAGCAACAATCTCCAGAATTCCTCCACAATCCTGTAGAACTGTTTTAAGTTAACTAATGCATACATGGACAAATTGAGTGTATTACCTCTAGATAATACTTTGCTTAGCACAGCATTCTCATCTCACCATAACCCAAACTATAAGCCTGCTCTGATCCATAACTAAAACATTACAGCATCCAACTATATGTATATTTAAGTGTGAATATAGCTGTGACAAATGGCAGCATCCAGAACTCTAACCCAAAACCCCAAAACCCAAAGACATGAACTGCATCTGCCCCTCCTTACCATTCCATTTCCAGCTGTGATGTTCTGCAGCGCTCCTATGGCGGCCTCCTGGGTGTAGTGACGCATACTGCGGGCGATCAGTGACAGGTACATCCGCACAGTGATGGCGCTCCACAGCCACTCCACGCCTCGGGGGTTGGCCTTCTCCTCCAGCAGGGGGCACTGCCGCTCCAGATGCTAAGAAGACAGGTTGTAACAGTTGATTTGAGGTCAGTTCAGTGGGTTTAAATTGTTGCCAAACAATTGCAGCAGATGAACATTGAAAAACATACAAACTTAGCATTGTTCTTCAACTCCGAAACTCTTATTCTTCTTGCCAGGCTTGTGTGTGTGTGTATGCATTTTAAACTTTATTTAACCGGGGAAGACTGACTAAGCATGCATGCTCTATTTCAGCAACACCCTACTTCACATTCACAGTTATTTAAATCCACACTTGGGAGTTGCCCAGTACAGCCACAGTCGTCTACTTTTTGCCCACTGAGCTGCACTGGAGTTAGATGATCTGAGGTGTGTGTGTGTGCATGCAGGTACAGGGGAGGAGTTGATGGGTAGTGTTTTATTGAACCTTTTTTTTAAAATATTAAACCAAATTTAGAAAAACCTTTAACATATCTCTTAGCACAAGACACTTCACAATGGAATTAACTAGCTACATACACGCAGCTATGTACTAAATGCAAGGTATGCATGCTTGGTCTCTTGCTAGTGTCTCTTGCCTCAAACATTTATTGTATTGTAGTATTGTATTTTGCCAATAAGAGAATGGTGTTCTGTACACAGCAGTAGGTCTTTGAGTTGCTGGCAGAAGTGAACCAGATGAAGCAATGATGCAAAATGTGTAATTTGCTTTTATGCTTTTATTCACATTGTAAAAAGAAAAATAACAAAAACAGGTTGGCGATTAAGCATGCAGCAAACCAACAGTTTTCATTGAATGTTGCCATCAAAGGTTTGTGCCACATGAGGACAACCTTTGTATTGTCTTGTTGGATTATCATATGAGGGGATTACCTCTGTGATCTTGACACTGCGATAACCGAAACAGCCGGGAGTCTTGGCCTTGGGGGCCAGGTTCTGTCGAGACTCATAGAGATCTTTGGCGTACTTCTGGGGAAGCTCTGCCTCAATCTGATAGGAGAGGTTGTGCAGGATGCACACACAGTTCTCTGTGGACTGCAGAGGAGATGAGTAGATACACAAATGTCACATTACAGGAGTAAAGGGACTTATATAAATGATTGGGCATGAGAAAGTGCAGTGTAGAAAAATAGTATGTGTCTAAGGATAATTTTTGTTGTATTACTGAAGAAAAATACACAAAATAGTAAGTATGCATGTAGAGAATGATTTGAGAATATAGAAATTCAAGCCTATCACTGGTGCATTAATTGTAAGTTGCACTGTAGATGAGACTGCCAAGCAAAATGTAATTGCAATGTATTTTGTTGTGAAGTTGAATGGGAAAATAAACTCTTATCACTTCACCTTGTCATCTGACTTATAGTCAGCTATGGTGCCCCGGATGTAGTAGACCAGAGAGTCAATGAGATTCTCACACTCCCTCATTGCTTTCCTGCCATCCGGACCAGCTGAGCTTATATTTCTGGAAAAAAAAAAAACAGAATTTGGTAACACTTAAGATATTGAGGTAACATTTTACATTCCATTTGTCTTTAAAGAATATGCAAATCCTGATCCTTATTATTGAATACTTTAAAAGGAAGAGTTTCAGTGGTATATATGCACATAAACCATTTCAGTAGTGTATATGAGAGTGTTTTAATATTGTATGTGAGAGTATTTCATAATATCTGAATGTGTAAGCATCTCATATATGTATATGAGAGGTAAAATGTGTGTATGCACAAGGTAAAGTTTGAATTATGTCCTATACGGGACCCCATACAGCACTGTACAATTTAATAAATGCACCATTTTGGATCTCTGGCATTCCAGTGGCAGCAATTTATCTCAACAGACTAACAAAACATGTTAACATAACCTAACCTTCCCTGGGAAAATAAACAAAATAAATACAAGAATTAACCTTTGGTCATTTAACAAGTGCTTTGTGCAGTGATGGAAAATAAATTTGAAAGGAACTCATTGTTTTTCTGAACTGCAGGAGGGAGGAATGCCGACTGAAAAGGTTTAGAACATGATAAGGAGAACCTGATAACATGCAAGGCCAACGAGGACTGAGTGATTTCAGTTCAGTGGACCGGAGAGAAGAGAGGGCCCGATGAATAATTCAGTCTTTCACCGTTTTCATTTGGCCATAGTTGCCAGGGGAGCAGTAATTCTGATATCCCCTGCTTTGTAAATAGGAGTTATCTGTCCAAACAAGCAAATGGTCAACTAGAAGCCAACAACTTGATACGTAATCTCGGACCACAATGGATAAATTGTGGTTTCCCTGGCTTCCAGGATAATAGAAAAATGATGTAACACAAGTAGAGTGGTGATTACTTCTGAATTTTGCTGAGTGGGCTTTAATGAGCCAGCAGTATCAGCTTTCTTTTTGGTTTCATTTGATGGTGTACTTAGTGGCCACTGAACTGATGGGTGGACCTTCAATATTATAGTGTTTGTAAATTTACATTGTTAAGAATAATGATAATATTAATGCTATACATAGTTGGACTATTTATGTTCAGTTGAGCAGGCATAAATGGAGCAGCAGTGTCTTCCATTTTTATGGACAATTTTTTGTTGATATATTTGTTTTGTTCCTTTATTTTACAGCAATATGCAGCTTTGTTAAGTTACATTCTCACTAGAAAATCATCGTCGGTGGCAAAGTGCTTCCATAACATTGCTGATCACACATACCTCCCCTTACATTTGAATCTAGCATGGGATACACTCTTCAACATTTTAGGTCAAGCTGCTGATCCAGGGCGACTCATGAGTGACTTGCAATAGTAAGAATCATCTTAAATTGTGAGATTGCCAACATTACAAGCAACCAACAGTTATGAGTCCTCTGTCCTTGGAAGGTTCAATCATGTAAGGGTGCTTTGCTTTGACTGACTTTAACATGTGAAAAGACAGAACACCTAGCTTGTTTCTAGGAGCTCTGTCCCCTAAGTGAGAAATCACCACAGAACTGGAATAATGTGGGAAGCGCACCTCAAGAGATAACATTGATCCATCAGGAAGAGGCCGTTCTACTGGTTCTATTTCTGTGGAAATTACTCTTTACAGCAGGATTCTGACAAGGGATCATAAAAATTACCACCATGGTGAGAGATTGCTTAGCCATAACTCAGCTGGTCTGGGCTGGGACTTCTTTCTGGGTAAACAAGGACTACACCAGCAATAACTTTATATAACTTATTAGCTCTGGTTCATTGCCATGTGTTTTGCCCTTTGTAATATCATAAAATTATTTCCTTATGATGCAGCGACCCAACATGGGCTGTACTAATACAGATTATGAATACTAAACTTTAAGTATGAGCCAATACTAAGTACCAATCCAATCCAATATGTGTATTCAGCAGACACTTTGACTGTGAGTCATTGGGGAACAAACCAGTGAGATATGATCCGTTTTTCTCCATTACAGAGAACGACAGAATAGTAAGTCCTTTATTTGATGTCCAACTTATTACGTGACTCTTGCTGACAGATTATGATAATGGGGAAATTCTCCAATATAATACCCTCTTTTAGTCTTGTATCAGCGGAATATCTGATGCCAGTAGTGGTATCTGTTTACCCCTATCCATAATCTACACTGCAAGAGCTCAGCAGGTGTCCAGTTTCACAGCAAACAAAGAAACCTACCGCAGACAGCCGGTAGCGTTGTGGAAAACGTCTGCGTCAGCTAGGAGCTCATCTTTGGGGTTCTCGCCCTCGGATATGCCGGAGCTGGGCACCAGGACGGTGCTGGTGAGGACGGGCAAGGCCTCTCTGGAGAGATGCTCCTTCAGAAGGTCGTGAGATGACAGGTTCCACAGTAGACCTAGGAGGAAGGTGGAGAGAGGCAGGGTTTGTTATTCTCCAGAGGGAAAATTTGACTTTTTGAGGTCAGAGTGCAGGATCAGCTGCAGAATACTAGCTAAGGGCTTCGGTGTCTTGCTCAAGGACACTTCAGCAGGGTGGATGCTTGCTGTCATGGAGGCTTGAACCCGGACCGTCCCATTGAAGCACAGTCCCAGCTAACTACACCACCCTGCTGCCCTGTTGTCAAAACTATGTGTCCTGTGCACAGTTGAGCATTCCTTTTAAAGGTGCTGTTGATTGCAGAAGTAAACAATATCAATGAATGGTGGGCTGAATGCAAACAATACAACATAAAACAAAAAATACATGTAAAACTTATATTTAGCCATGACGTAGTGTCTGACCTTATATCAAAAGCCCACACAGTAAGATTCAGAAAAAAGTCTTCAATCCAATATATCAGAATATACAGCAAACATAGCCAGTGGTAGAGTGACAGTGTTTCTAAATAGGGCAGCAACTGTATATCGCAAGTACAGTCTGGGGTTTTAAACAGAGCATTGCTTCTTTGGTGTATCTATTTACAAAGCTCAACATCTGCAAAAAACTGACCAGTGAGCTGCCGTCTGGTCTCCACATCACGGCTGCTCTTCAGCACACGCAGAATGGTGGCCACGCCTTGATTTTCCTTCACCTCCATCTTGTTTTCGCTGCTTTGGAAAACTACATTGCGCAGCGCCCCGGCGGCGACTCGCTGCACCTCCTCATTGTCGTTCTGGATGAGCTGCAGGAGCTTCGTGATCCCGTGGAGATAGAATACCTAGAGGTAAAAATTGATTATTGATTGACAGATTTGCATAAGCCATGACAGCTATTAAAAAATGCCATATAGTAATCATATATCATAGCCATGCCAAGTATCAAAGTCATCCCTCACCAAGATGAATAACACCACGCCGAGATGAAAGGACTGATATACCAATTACACAGTCATGTCCAAATGAGATAAGCATTTTATTATTCCTGCGAATTTCTCACAGACCTTGAAGCGAAAGGGCTTGGCTTTTGTTTTTGTTCATGTTGGCTTTTACATGTTTAGCTGCCGACATATTCTATATTTGAATCTATTTTGAACCTTTATATCTCTGTCATGAAGTTAGCGTTGGCTTTTGCATACTTAGCTAAAATGGTAAGAACTGAGAACTGTAATCTTAGAGACTTGTACCATGGATAGCCACTTAGCTGTATCCCACAAGTACCAGTAGCAAGTACCATCAGAGACTATTAAGCATACCATCTTTTTAGCATCAGTGCTGCTGAAACATTGATTCTGTATGAGGCTGGCTGCACAGATCAGTGTGTCCTCATTGTCCTGAGTCAGCAGGTTCACGGCCCTCTCTAACGTCAGCTCCGGAGGCTTCTTCTCCGACTTCCTGTGCGAGAAGACAGCAACGGGTGAGAAAATACACAATCCACAAAAGACTAAAAATAGTTTGGCCCTAAGCAAATTTAAAATTTCAGTTCTCTCCTACGCACCTGTCTTTGGAACATTCACGTGTGCAAAAGTGCTATTGTATTTTTTTTTAAATATATAAAGTGAAATTCATTGAGTGACAAATAATTTAATCCCCCACCCCATGCACTATGGCCACACCCACCCAAAACACACACCCACCCACACACACACACAACAGAAGAGTTCCACAAAAAGAAGAAAATCTCACAGTGTCACAGCGTTCTCCATCTGTATTTGCTGAATGGGGAGCTCCGCCTCCATCCTCCTGGTCAAGTCCACCTCAACGCTGGCCATGGAGGGAGGGTATGAATTCTGTCTGCCGAGCACCTGGCCCTGGCCGTCCCTCCTGACCCGAGCCAGCCAGGTTAGCCCTTCCCCCCCACGCTGGCTAGCACCAAGTGTCCCATAGCCAGCGTGTCTCCGCACACTATTTGTCTCCCTCTGGACATCAGTTTGGTGGTGACTCCGTGAAGAGCCATTGTGGTTACTGAGCTGAAATGGGGCCTCTGCGAATACGGCCTGTGGCCCTGCTGTCTGTTTGACTGACTTATGGTGGTAGCTCCCGTGAGTGGGTGTGGATAGGTGCAGCCGCGTGCCTCGAGGTACTTCTGAGAAGGCGTAACGCCGAAATGAATCAGACCCAAGTGAGTGGTCCAGCAGAGGGGCCATCCTTACTGTCTGACTGGGGCCAGGGAGGGTGTAGGTCCCGAAGCGGAGGGTCCCGTACGCCAAGCGGCTGCGAGGTAACTCTGGGCTCGGGGAAGGAGACACTTCCACCCTCCTGGAGGGCCTCCGCACATGGCTGCTTGAAAGAGAGTGATCGCTGAAGCTCATTCCATTTACCTGCGCCAAAAATAAGAGCACTGAAAAAATAGTCTCAACAACTATACACTGTGGTAACTTTATTCCTCTGGTCCACTCACTGTAAATTGCTCTGAATAAGAGCATCAGATAAATGCCTAATATGTAAATGTAAATAATGTGATACTGTATCGATCCCCATAGGGAAATTCTCTTTTTGCTCTCCGCCTCCAGAGAGGTCAAAGGTCAGGCTCAGCTGCAGAGCAGCACTTGTAGGGATTCAATGTCCTGCTCAGCAACTTCAGCAGGGTGGATAATTTCCAACACAGTGGGTTGAACCCGGTTCCTCAGGTTGAAGGTCTCCCTACTCACTGCATCACCCTGCTGCCCAAATGTAAAATCTAAATATGCTGGTTGTACTTTGGGCATCACATTATTTAGATACTATAATACCAGGCTATGAGACCTTCTGTGCAGATTAAAATAAGATGTTTTATTTCCCTGATCCTTGCCAACAACATCATGTATGAGACTCATGTAAGTCTACATGGAAATTACGTTTTTCTTCATGTGATTTTGCACTGAATTCGGCTACACTCTGAAGCAAACATTATTAAAATGTCAGACATTACGTACTTTGTAAATCATATTGTAAGAACAAAATTATTTGATAGCCAAAACAAATTCCAAAGGCCACAAAGCAGCAGCAGACCAGGGACTCTCCCATTTGACTATATTCAAAAGAGGATGGCACACAATAGTCAACATGCAGCCGAATATGCATCTAAGGCTTCCTGATGTTCCTCATAATGCACAGGAACAAGATCCAATGAAAGGCCCGTTTAATGAAACAAGTAAAGTACATAAAGTATTCACCAGATTATACTTGATTCCTGTGCATTGAGGAATCAGATTATTCTATCTTAAAAAGTAGATCAGATCTAGTTTAACGGTAAAAAATGGTGACCTGACAAATCTTGAAGTAACACATGCAGTGGCTCATCGGCGTCACTAAATTGTGTGTGTGTGTGTGTGTGTGTGTGTGTGTGAGAGAGAGAGAAAGAGAGGGACTCCCTTACCTTCATGTTTGGTAAGGGTCCATCTCTAGCATCAGGGCTTCTTGCTGGGTTTTTCTGTAAACTGACACTACCTAAAACATGTTGAAGAGGCTTTGTTAGAGCGTACAGTTTCACAGTGTAATTACCTTGCAGCATGGCACTAACAATACAGGTCAGGAGTGTGATTCCCACTGGGGGACACCTGAGCTAAAAATGTACTGTAAGACTTTTTGGATAGAAGTGTCAACCAAATGTCATATGTTAATTTGTGTTCAGGAGGAAAGTAGAGGGTGAAGCAGAAGGATGGCAATGCTGGTTACCAAACCCAAGTCTACTATAGGAGCGCACAGATCAAATAGAGAGATTTCTTCTGATAATTTGACAGACATACATGCCCATGTACTATGTAAAGCATATTTCCCAAAAGGCCCGCCAAAACCCTTTCAATAATTTTGGACAGCATCTTCCCAGTGTATACTGTTACAAGATACCACATAATAACAAAAGAACCACACAAAGTAGTATAGAATCAAGTTTGACCAACAGAAAACAATATGCACATGAAACATTTTGCCTTAGCAGGATAATTTATGAATCAGTTGGTATTCACTAATCCGTTTTCATAATCGGCTACTGGTTAGCCATTTTTAGTAATAGGCCTAAAGCAGGAGGTCTAAAAGTTTTTCAGAGTGGGACCCAATTCAGCTCAGGAATTTAATCTCTCACCCTAGGTACTCATTAAAACAAATTACTACTCTGGTCATGTGGAAAGCAAGCAAGCAAACACAGGCCCGCAGGCTGTTTGCAGCCTTGACCAACAGGTAAAGGAAATCAGGGCTTTAAGGATACTGAATGGCACTGCCTAAATTACAGTCTATAGTAATCTATAATCTATAACCAGGGATGTTTACCTAGTTTACTTTTAATTTGAGGAATAGAGTTTTCCCACCTTTGCAGGCTGACATAAATCTTTGTAAATTCATAGCATATCATAGTAAGTAGTATCAAACCGATGTAAGTCATATGAAGATAGGATCTTTTGAGGAAAAAATAAAGTAATGGTTTTCTGAAAATATAATTGATTTTAGTTTATGTTAGTGGCTGATCAGTGACAGGAGAACCATTGGCAAGGTAAAAAAGAAAAAAATGTGTGACCAACACTGTTTGAGAATGCAAAATGTATGTATTTAGATAGGTTCATTGTCACTGTCATGCAAGTTTGATTACTGCCATTTGAATTTGAATTTGTTGACTTTGCTTTGGCAATGCACTTTCGTTTTTCATGCCAATAAAGCACCCTGAACTGAACTGAACTGACTGAACTGAGTTTACCCACCTTTTAATTTACGACTACATCACTGTTTATTACTAATAAATAAGGGGATACTACCCTATGGAAAGTAGGCCAGTGAGTAAAATTCCTGATTTCGACCAGGTTCTCTCTGCTGTCACTTTCATCTGCCTTTAGGCGGATGGATGATACTCAGAAACCTGTTGGACAAGGGAGCTATGGAGCCTGCATTCCAGTCCAAAAAATGCTTGTATTTAGTCTTAATAAATAACAGCAGACCTCCAGTATACAAAGAGTACTTGTATATTCCCTTAGTGGACAAAAAGGTAGGCAAGGGCTTGCTCATCTGGCCTACAGTAGGGGTTTTACTGTCTAGTAGGCTACAGTGCTTCCCAAACTGGAGTCCGCAGCAAAATGAGGAATAGTTTAAAATCATAATTATTTCTTTTCAATATAGAAAGTGAGAGGATGAAACTTTGAGGTTTCACTCTCCCCACCTACAGTATTATAAACTGGTAATTATGGAGGCTATTAAGTTGTCTTCACAGGTGGGGGTCTCTCAGATAAAATCCTATCAAATTGGGGTCTGGTAAATGTTTTGGGGAAGCCCGATGAAAACATTTGGGAACCCCTGGTCTAGTATTTTGTAGGCCTATGCTTTTTTTACAGCCACTTTTAAAATGTGCTGGAAAGCCTCTTGCCCCCATATGGAACAGATGGGTAATGATAGAAAAGAAAGGAGAGAAGAGAAGGTTTGAACCTCTATGGGCTGAACATGTAAAAGCAGGCTAAACAACAGCTTGTATTTTACCGTTTGAAGTTGCCTTTTTCCCCCTCCGTGCGAGTGTGAGCTGAACCTGCTGGTGGACACGCAGACTCCGGTCGTTTGAATTAACTTTAGTCGGAGATATTATATTTTCCTCGGTCGGCAGAGCCAAACTTGTGTCATCCAGCACAAACGGATCCTGCGCAGGTAAAACCGATTTAAAATACATCTCGTCCATGTTGAACCCATCCAAAGTCGTTATAGGTCGGAAGTGTTCGCTTCATTTACGGGTTGGATAATGTTCCTGGATTAATGTTTTAGTCCTGTTTAGTAGTCCATTGACTCATCCAGGTGAGTATCGACCAACGTCTGTCACTGAGGGTGGGGCCTGGCTCGTAGGCGTCACCTAAGGGTGTCATTTTACCACGGCTGGGCGGTATAACGTGACTTTCTCCTGTAACGAGTGCTGTAACGAATTACTCTTCCAGTTTCACATATAATATCAGAGTTAATTTGCCAGCTGAGTCCATACGTTTCACCCCCTGTACACCCAAGCTAACGTTAGCTGAACTGTAAACGTTTAGCTAGCCTGCTTTATCCGGGTGGAAGTATTCCCACTACTAAAAGAGCAAAATTGTGACAGTAACATTATGTGTCAGTAGCCTACTGTTTGGTTATCCTGGTAATTCACAGTCGAGGCAATTTAATTATCGATATTTTTAAGGTAAGAGAGGATTTTGGAGGTGTACCGGCAATAACGAGTAACGAATAAGCTACTGCTCCCACGGCCATGGAGTAGTAAGTAGTGTTAACATTAGGCTACTCTAAAAATGAGTAACGACTGATGAGTATTTCATTATAATCTAATAATAACGAGCCCAACAGTTTAGTTTACTCACTGGGACTAAGTGCATAATCGGCCTGAGATTCAATCAGAAACCGCAGGCAACAAAAAAAACAGCAAAAACAATAACAGCTTCCCATCACCAGGTGTGTCTTTTTCCAGAGAAGCCGATTTCAGCCTTGCAACATCATGGGCTACATTTGCTGCTGACCTTGCGATCTGCACCTGCCCTGTTTGTTTCCTAGATGAGAAAAAGATCATTTTCTTTTGCCTATTATGTAGACCATAGTTCTAGTCTATTCTATTGACAATATATCTATATATCATTAAGCTATTAAACTTACAATATATCTATATATCATTAAGCTATTAAACTTCCTCAAGGGTTACTAATTTACTCCAAGGCTATGAATCAGCTAAAAGTTCATATTTTCCCAAAGAAACATGTAGAGGCTTGCCATTTAGCTGCTGTGTTGCCATGATTGATGAGCCCGCTTTTGAAGTGGTGCCACTTCTACAGAAACAAGCCTACTGCTGAGTCATAATATGCCAAATCATCATCTGCATTAATTAAATCATGACATTTTGCCTCCGAGACACTGTATAAAGAGTAGCCTTCAAATCAATTAACTCATAACAACAGGTGCAATAAGTTCTTCCCTTTTTAATGTACGCTTTGCTCCGAAAACAATCTTTCCATTTCAGGTCTTTTGATCACTTTCACTTAAAACTCAACTGTGCATCATGTTCATGAAAAAAAATGGTGACAAAGCTTTAGATTGCTTTGATTAAAAATGTGCCGAACACATCCGTGTGAGGTGACACGTGCTCAGCAAACATTCACAGCTGTCCAAATCCACATAATACATGACATTTAGTGGACACTTGTATCCACAGCGGCTTACAGTACCAGGAGTACATACATTTTTATTGTGGGTGGCCTCAGTGGGATTCAGACCTCTAACCCTGGCATTGTTATCGCCATGCTCTACCCACTGAGATACATAGGACCATTCACACATCAACACAGACCCAAGCATCAGAGTTTAGCATCAGTACAAGGTTACAGCAAGAGGAGGAACAAAAAAGGTGATGAAGGTTCAGGAGACTCCAAGCTGATGGTGTTAACAAAATGTCAGGATTAGTTGGGTTTAGGCTGCATGTGGTTTAGATAGTCTTATGTGTGTTACATATGGTAAGTGCAACTCCAAAATACTAGCCTATATAGCCATTTTGGGGAAGTTCAGTCAAAATTTCAAAAATGGAGGATACAGTCAGTCTCTAAAATTGAAGTTATAAAATGTTATACACTACATGAGTTAACATCAATTAAACTTGTGTATGATTATTATTTTTTGTCAGAGGGATACTGGTCTGTATAATGTTGACATATCAAAAACTTGAATTACTTAAACTTAAATTTGGCACAAGTCGTATTTCCTTCATTTTCATCAACCCACAATATGCACACATACAGACATACATACACACACACACAGACAGCTTTGAGGTGACTAGAGTCTTTAAAACTCTGCATGTCTTACTTTATCTTTCAAATAGAATACCCTGGGTGTTTTCTTTAGATGTTCTCTCAAAATTAAAAGAAAAGATGCGATTACAAAAGTTCTCTTTGCTGACCAGGGTCAAACGATATTTACAAGTAATTCTTAATGTGTGTTGTAACCTCTAGGTACAATATAGGTGACGTTCACCAGGTTTAGACAGGATGTTGGATGGTAAGTTGTTAATTTGACATTCAGATACTCTCCTTTGATTGTCTAAATGTTCTGGCACTCATTGCAGCCTAACCCTTGTTATCTGACACCAAATAAAAAGTATTTTAAATACTATTTGACCCTGGTCCGACTCTTTGTAATATTCAAGACAAGACTGAAAGTTTATGGTAGCTGAAATGGGTTTGTAATAGTGTGGGTAAGTTAGTAAACTTCTTTAGGCAGCAGTGATGCATAGGGCAGGTAAATGAGGATTCCCCTAATTCTGCAGCATATAGGATACATTGATGTTCAAATCCCTTTCCTGGACAGGGTGCTAGTCTGTTACAGGGCCTCTTTTGATGCACAGAGGGGAAAACCGAAGGAAGGAGATCTCTCTTCTTCTATGCAGCAGTTTGAATCACACACAGAAATAAACACTTCTCCATGTCCCTCTATAGTAAATTTCACACCTTTCATAAACCATTTTTCATTCTCTTTCCAAAACCTCCAAAACATTCTTCTGATCATCACCATCCTCACTTTGTTTTCTAAAACTGAAGAGTTTATTTCCAAAATGTTTCATGTCCATCTTGAAAAAGAATTCATAAATTTCATCATGTTATATCTATATTAATTGATTAATACTAGATATTAGGTCCTATGTGCCTGGTTGCACATGACAAGTTAATTTCCAAAACGCCATAATATTTTGTAAAAAAAATAAATAAAAAAACAATACATGAAGTTTATTACTCAATATTTCTAAAAGTTTTAAGATCAAGTCTGTAAGTGTTAATTTAATTTTGTCAACCATAAATTTACGTTACCTGCTATCCTTTAGAAACTACCAAAGCTGTTTTTGTTTTGTGCCGTCAATCATTTGATAAGACTGCGTGCCAGTTTTGTCTAATGGATATCTCATTTTGAAATGAAACTCTTCATTTATTACAGACATCAGAACATGGACTTCACCAGAGCGTGACTTTAAAATGCAATCATCTCCATTTAACACACACAAAACAACCAATCTTCACATCCTCAACCTGTGGCACATTAACCGTCAATAATACAAATATACATATTGAAGAGGATTCTTTTTTTTTTTTTTTAAACATTTCTTTTTCTTCTATTTGTACATTGTTTTAAAAAAAAGAATAATATAAAATATGAAGAGAAATTGTACAGGTTCATTCAGGGTAAAAATTCAAACACATTTCAATGTTTCTCTTCAAAGCTATTTACAAATCACTGTCCATGTTTAGGTTTCAGTCTTCATTCAGCTGTCAACAAAGGACTGTGGGCATCTGAAGGCCATGGGAAGACAGTAGGATGTCCAAAGGGATATTAATTTTCAGGGACTGATGAGTGCCAGTCATTTTTGTTGCAAATTGTTGCAAGTACAAACCTGTGGTACTGGGCAGCTCCTAGGTGTGGATATGTGTGTGTGTAACCCTCTGCCCCCCTGCAGCTTCTCCCCAAGGCCGCTGCATAAAACAAACAATGTGTCCTCTCCTTGTCAGTGTGCGTGATTAAATAAGCGGTTAAAATAATCTGAAATGTGATATTTTCCACCTCCAATATGTGTGGCATTTATGTTTTTATCACTGTCTAAATAGGGAACAATGGGAAATTCTGCTTCTTTTGACAGCAGTGTAGATCAAGCATGAAATATTACCATATTCATACTTAAAACTGCATTGCCATTCATTTTCTGAGCCAAAAAGATTCATGTTTCCCGATTGTGCCGAAGCTGGGCTGAGAAGCAGCAAGAGATCAGTGGCTCTCTAAAGCTTCCTGGGACGCACGTAGTCCTAGTCACTGTAGGTGGAGGACAAAACAATCATACTGTACAAGGCAGGGCTGGAGCCAATGCACTTTAAAAATCAATCATGTAGTTTGGTGGACAGTTTTACCCACTGCACCATGAGTGCATACTTTGGGCATGAGCGGCTCCCAGTGTGATAAGAACTCCAAACGCTCTGCCTATTCAGCTGCACAGGGTGTTAATTCAGTACTGCTAAACACTGGTTAATGATAGAGAAGTCAGTCACAGTTATTTAATTCAAGGTAAGGTGTATGAATCTTTAAGAAAAAAAAAAAAAGTTTGACAATTTTTGGATTTTGAAGAAAATCTACTTGAACCTGAATTAACTGAAGTGAAATGAATACAGTATCAGTACACACAACTTAAGGTAAAGATATGTACTTTGCATCAGTAAATACTTTTTCTTTAACAGCATAGGACACACGGATTGGTTGATGAATGGTATGCGGTTTTAAAGGGACAAAAGACCGGAGTGTTGCATCAGTCAAGGTTAGCCGACTCGTACTCCGGAGACACTGGCTTAAGTTTTAACTAAACAGGGTTGTGTCAGAGGAAGTCCCACACAGCATCATGACTTATTTCCAGTCATCAGTTTACTGAGGTAGCAGCTCAGCCACGGCTGGTACAACGTCCAGTGAGACAGTACACTTTTGACCTTTGACCCTGCCACTTACGGCCAACAGCCATTTCTATCATGGCCACTTTGGATCACTCACTCCTAAAATGAGCTGATCTCTGTATATTTAATGTGAAGATGTAATTCCAAAACATGTATCCATTTTGGGGGAAATTGCCACCTGGTGGTTAGTGAGTGGTCAATATTTCAAACATGTAGGTTAGCAGATCCTTTAAAATATGTAACAACTTCAATTATTTTCCATAATGACTTTCATGCCACCATGCATTTTTGTGAGAGGGGGTGTCAAATATTTCAGGTGGTGGATATTTCATTTTAGAACTAACTCTTCATCTCCACAGAACATTAATAATTAATGATTACTTGGTGTAGAATAAAATCCACTCCATTAAATGAAATGGAGAGACACAGACCAATGCTCTGGTGTCTTTTTTATGTTAGATCCATTTTGCGTGATATGATATATACCATATCAGCATGGTTTACTGACTAAGATATTATTAAGTCTGGAAACATTCCCCACAAGGACTCATTTTGGGGTGAATCACCCTTTAATTTACCAGTAGATATAAGCATTCTACTATAAAAAACAAACAAAAAAAAACATTAGTGAAATAAAATAACCCGAATAGAACATTCATACAAAATTTCTGTAAGGCATTCCTTCACCGGGTGTCACGGGTGTCATTCATGCCAGCTTCCTCTTGAACTCATCAGTCCGGTGTTTGCCAGCATGGCTGCTCCAAATCAAAAGCGCATCCTTGATTTTGCCCAAGGACAGTATTTCTGCCAGAGGTGTGAGCTTAACCAGCCTCTCCAAGTCCGTTACGTGAGTCATTAACACAGCTCCGGCAATGGCTTTGGTCTGTCCTGGGGCTAAGACTAGGAATTTTACATACATGAGAGCCTCAACTCTGAAAAAAAGTCATAGATTCATGCAAAGGTGTAGACTGTACAGACTGTCAGTGGACCGTCCAGGACAGGGGAGTTGGGGGAGGTCCTATCTGCGGGACGACGCCAACACGCTGCCCGTCGAGGGGGCGGTGGCGCTGTAATGGGGGTAGTTGTCATTTGCCGGCGGGCCTGGGAGTAAGGAGTTTCCATTGGTGGGGGAGCAGCTGAGCTGGAGCCTCCGCAGATACTCGGCGTGGACCGGCTTGTGGCTCTGCAGCACCTTGATGGCTTCCTCCACGGTGAACCACTCCCGCTTACGGCCTGCGGGGGGAGACAGAGTACCATGTATGAGTTATTGGGAGCTTTCAATATTACACTTCCCTCCCTATTACGCTTCCCTCATATGCAAAAAATATAGTGTAATTAGACTAATAAAATACAGATGTAAATGTTGAGTTGTTATACAGAAACTAATAATACAGCTTGAAAGAAGGAGACTAGACACTTCTTTCCATTTGCACAGGTTGATTTTTCCTCAAGGTGTACCAAATCCAACAATCTCCCTCAGTAAAAATGCAATAAAGATCAAGAGAATTATAAGCAACCACTAGGATTATGAGCAGTGGTGTCGTTAACACTTTGCTGAATTCTGTTACCCTCCAGATCCTCTTATTACAGAAAAAGGGAGCTATGACGTAAAGCAGGGACAAAATATTATACATCAAGTCACCACAAGGGGCAGTGTTGTTCATGTTACCTTCTGCTAATTGGTCTGTCTTGTTAACAAGATTAACAGGGGAAAGTAGATACTGCATCTATGACCACTCACATATAAATGCATGCATAAGCACAAACATATATGCCTGCACATATGGATTAACACACACAACAACTCAAGACATTGCTCATAAAACATGGCACAGAAACACAGGTATGTAGATCAAAGGTTTGAACAGAATCATTTTCAAAACTAAGGGGTATAGTTGATTAATTTATTCAGCAAATAAATGTATACACTAGTTAACACTCAAAACAATGACTCAATTTGTGAATGAATTCATTTACACAGCCAGTAATTCAAGCTTCCCTTGTGAATTTGAAAACAAGCAAAAGAGCCAATGCAGCAAGCTCGGACTTACAGTAACCGGCAGTTAGAGCGACCTACAAAGTAACCCTGGATACTGGCATCCAGGCTAATGACAGCTGTAATATACTGCCGACTGAATTACAGCTCAGAACTACTGCAGCTAGGAGGAGAGGTCTAGATTTATAGACACCTGTCCTAACTGCATACCCCAATGCCTATACAGTCCCTATGCAGTATATTGGCATACACATAAATGCAGTATATACACCACAACACACACACATCCAGCAGAGCATATATAGGCGCACACACACACACACACACACACACGCACATACACACACACATCACAGAAAATAGCGAAAAACTGAATTGTACCTATGTTAACAGAGTCCTCCCAGGCCTCCAGTGTTTCAGTGACAGTCAACACATACACATACGTCCGGTGCTTCCGATCTTGGTTTTGCTTTAGGGATCAGAGGAAAAGGAATTTGAATATTTAATGATATAATAAACATAAACATGGGCAAATGCAATAAGCCGTGCGCTAGGATGCTCAGTCTCTAAACCTGAATAGACAAATGCTATGCTGTAAAATTTGCATCTGTCTGCCTCAATTCTGTTTTACCTGTTTACATAATTTGTATGCGAGGCCCTGCTGTCTTTGTGCTGTGTCAGCATGTATGGCAAAGCTCTGCGAGTTGTTAATGCGTCTGCACCGATGTCAAATTCCTGTACGTTTATTGTACTTGGAGATTAAAGCTATTCTGATTCTGATTTGCTCATCTGCTGGAGTGTTGATATGCATTGAGCCAAATGAAAAAAATGTAATGTACAATGTACAATGTATGAGAGACTGCTTGAGACGCATGATATAATGAAAAGCTTACCTCAAAAACACCAAGCAGGCGTCCCAGCTTGCCCTTCACACCGGCCTTAAGAGGGAACAGAAATAGGAAATAATTAAAAAAACATCAGGCAGGAGTTTTGTTTTTCCAACTGACTCTGCTGTACAGGGTTTCCGGGGTTGCAAGGTGGACAGGACAGAACAACTCTTTTTCTGTGACTTGTTTAGTTTTGACTGGCGGTGGTGGCCTTAGAGGAGGAATGAGACACAATGATAACAACTGAAAAGCAGTGTTCAAAACACAGGCTAAAGTCAAAAACAATGGAAATTGCATTACATCTCAATGTTTTAAAGTACTTCAATTGTTTTCATATATTGATTTGGAAACCCAGCTGCATAAATACAACTACATTATAAAAATATGTCACCAAAGGACAACGAAAACATCCGAAATGGCAACACCAATAAAAAAGGAGTTAATGTGCCTGACTGTCCAGTATGTGATGTATTCCACCTCAGCCTGCAGACTGCTCCAGCCTGTGTGTGCCGCACTCCACTGTAGCCTCCCAGACTTTGTTTTGATATATGAATGCTGGGCACTCAACCAATCGTTAACTAAAACACATACAGCTCAGAACCAAGCGACACAATAAGTCCCTGTACCCAGAATGAACTGTTTTTGTTCTCTAGTTCGTTTTCATCCTCTGTGGCCTCGGAGCCTCTCGGGCCTTCGTTCTGTGGGAATCTCTACTTAAAACCAAAGCCAAAATCCAACTGTTGTTTGTTGTTTTTCTTAACTGCAATGTGGTTTCAACATGAAGCCATGGAGTGTTTGAGAGTGTGTAATATAATATTTGCGTGAGGGAATCAAGGATAACATTTTAGCTGGATTTTATTCTAACTATTTACCAGTACACAGAATCTGTTGTAACTTTCCCTTGTGCTGTAAAGCTAGAAACCTGGTCTGAATCCTGAATTAGTATTACTGAAAGCTTTTCATAGTACCTGATCGTTATTTAATTAATTCATATCTACTTCACAGCAATCAAATTACTGTCAAGACATGTGAATCTGTCCTCTCCCCTTCTCAGCATGCTTCAGAACTGTCACTCTGTCCCATTGATGTGCCCACTGGGCCAGGCTGCAGGGCCTGCGAATGCACAGGAATCCAGTGGGGAGCCAAGTTTAGACTGCTGACGTGGCTCAGGACACGAGGTTCCCAACCGGCGGGACCTCTGGAATACCACCGCACTCCTCAGTCATCCAGCCACTGACACCGAAGACCTTCAAAAATCTCTCCCTGCACATGCATATTGCTTCCATCTGGCGTAAACCTCGCGACTCCAATTTTGGTGACTTTATTATGTTTTTACCGGAATTTAATGATTGCATTGTGGCTTGAGAGACTCGTATGTGACTTCAGGCGTGCACGGCTGTCAATCTACAAAGTTCTGCAGGATTGCTGAAAAGATCAGGTGGGAGGGTCGAAAAATGCTTAGAGAAACCTTTCCCTAACCAAAACGTCACAGGTTTAATCCCCACAACAACCATATATCTATCAACAGTCGTATGCTCACTTATATTCTGTTGCTCTGTTTAAGAATATTAGCTAAATGCCTTTTGGATATACAAGGTTTTTCACCTCACAGCATTATTATGCCCATATCGATCTGATGGCTGAACTCTCTAAGCGGTGTAAATTCTCTTCAAACATTAAATTTCCCTAACCGCTCCTCCCTTTATTGACACAGATACCTGGGATTCACCTAAAATTAATGAGGATTCCTCTGTTTAAAGTAAGTAGATAGTGATTTATTTTGGAATAGCTGTCACCCTCGCTGCATTCGGTGCTCTGAATACTGTGAATGTGTGCGCTGCTGCATTGTAGCTCCCCACCAAAAGAGAGTTGTTTGGACAGTTCTGTACTTCTAATGTAGGATAGATGCAGGAACAGAGGAACAGAGTGGCTACTACAGCACTTCTCAAACAGGATAGATGCATGTTGGTGGTGTGGTGGGGAGGGGACTTCTACTGTCGCTGCCAAACTTTACAAAGTGCTCATTTTTATAGACAAAAACAGAAGGGATGGAGCGCTGCTTTGGATCCTCAGTGTAGAATGAACAGGTGGCTCTTTTGAGGGAGGTAATAGCTGAGTCAGAGTAAGATGATGCATGGGAAGTCTTTGTAAATACACTTTACGATCCAGTCAAAAACAGTAGTACCCAGCAAAAAAACAATATCCAAGGCACTCTGTTTCTTTGCAAAAATTAAAATGCCATTTTTCTGGAATCTTGGTCTGGATCTTAAACTATATTTACAAAGATTTGGAAGTAAGTTTGTTATGTGTCATGTAATCTCATGTGGGACTGGCATTACAACATATAATTGAACAAAAACTGGGCTAGTAAACAATTAATTTATTCATTCATTCCTAAATATATTCACCTCCTCGAACACCTCCCGCACTGCGGCGCCACACGGCTCCTCTTCCGGCTCCATCCCTCCTCCAGGGACGATCCACTGGTCCGGGTGCCGACTGCTGCTAACCAGCAACACCTGTCAAAGAACAAACACAGCTTTAGGAAACTTAGAGCATTTCAATTTAGAATTTTACGATTGTTTAAAGAAAAGTGATTTTGAAAAAACTAGATGTCAGTGTGTGGGATTTACTGAGTTTGAATATGATGAAAGGTTTTCACCAATATTGTACTGGATTCATGAACCAAAGATTACCTGAAGCTCTAAAACACCTTGATTAGATGTCCATTTTTGACACCTCTCTCTCTTATGCAATTAATTGAAGCCTCTGCAATTTGGAAATTGCAGAAGTTCCTATTGCGATTTCAATTTTCTTTTCGATAAATTGTTCAGCTCTAGATCGTGGTATGTTCAACTTATTCAGGTCAGGACCGAAAATGACCTATTTACTTATTTGGTTTAGTTTTACATTGACATTGCCCATTAATATTTCTGTAAACATTTCTTCTGCACTAAATTGTATATTCAAATGTGCCTCAATATGAATTAATTCCTCTTGTCACTGGACTTGACTTAGCTTGTCACGCTGGAACTTGAGCCTTGACCCCTGACCCCTTTGACTTGGGACTTGAATCTCAAGAGGCTGACTTGTGGCATATTGCTTAAGGGGATCCTAAATCTACCAGAGTCCTCATACAATAAATCAATGTCTCATCCTGATGTGAGTCTGATCCTGAGTTTTGGAATAAATGGTCTTCTGAGTGAAATAAATATATGGAACTGGTAGAGTATGACAATCTGAGAAAAATGGTCCACACTCAAAAATGGCCAGGCATTTCCATTGCTATTTTTAATTCTTCAACTATCTGTCAACCTTTCAGATACTTTGAGATTGACAGGATTTGCACTTTTGGGATACTTTCCAGTCCAGTGATGAATCTCAATCAAAGCCATTTTTGCAGGGGTTCCAACACAATTTGACCCCAGTAAACAATGAAGGTAAACCAAGCGTGAAGGACTCAAATCCTCTCTGTGCTCCCCTAAGCGGCCTGCCGAGCTTGAATTACACTACAGTTGCAGTGTACACCGATACGCACGGATCAGATATGCCTGTGTCTGCGGTTTCTGGCAGTATCCACATAGCGACCACAACACAGAGACACAAGCACACCTGCTGTAAGCATAATCACTTTTTCATAGAGCACTTCAATCGTCATAGTAGACACACAATCTGTGGCAGAACACAGATCATAATAATATAAAAATCCAATGCAAGCCAAACTGCTGAAATAGTCCTCAAATGCAATCCCTTCAATGGCCCATTTACTCATGACTACTACTTTTTTCTTTTGGGAATTTTTGAGCACTTCAATTGCCATATTAAGTGTAACTGGAAATTTGTTTATTTGCATATCCCTCTGATTTGATCACAATATACAGCAAGCATGTATGTGCATTAAAGAGGGAAACCCACGTTCAACAGCCTGTGCAACAGATGGTCACATCCACCTTCCCTCCATCCCCTTCTCTACCTGTCCTATCACTGCATCCAGTAATCCTGCCGTAAGAGTCAGTCTGTCAGCTAATCCCAACTCAGCTTTCATATAGCCTCCCTTATGTTCTCTAATGGGATTGTGGCTGTGGCTAGCAGAGGCTCCTCTGAGGGCCACCAGGTGACTGAGCCGGGGGTGAGGGCCAAACCAATTGGACGGCACATGCAGGGGCCTCGACAGCCAGCACCGACGGCTGCTGCCTGCGTCACGTGCCGCGCTAACGCAACTCGGCCACCTGCTTATTCCCAGCTGCTGTAGGTTAAGATGGGGGGGTTATAACGTTCATAGCTGTGAATGTGTGCAACTGTATGAATGTCAAGCAGGGTGTTGCGGAAAAAGTATGTGTGCTCAGCAAACCTTTCTTGGTGAAACAAAGGTTAAAAAAAAAAACATACAACAGGTGTTTGTCCTATTTGTGTGTACAGTAAATGGCGCATGTTACAGGAAGGGCCATTCACACTAATGCAAACAGTGCTAGTCCAGAACAGCTTGTCTTCTCAGAAGTGTGTGAGCTGTAAAAATGTGCAAAGACGAACCTAGTAACACAGTTAAGCCAGCTCTTCGTGCCTCTGTGCGTGTGCATGTGTGTGTGTGAGAGAGTCTGTGTGTGCTAGAGATGGCTACTTCACAGCACTCCTAACTCAGTAACCCCTGTCTGAGTGTGTGTGTGTGTATATGTGTGTGTATGTGCGTGCGCAGAGAGCTGCTGTTGTGGTTGTGTTGCTGAGTTACAGCCAGGCTTAGAGGGAGATCAAGGGTGTCAACGTGTCCTAAACCGATAGTGTGGATGTATACAAAACAAAAGCCACATAGCTTCCGGGGCAGTGAGGACAAAGCCATTTTCTACTCTGGTTGTTCCATTTTTATCATTTAGTTGTTGCCCTGGAGGAACCTTGTCATTTGTCCATCCTAAGAATACAACACAGGCTACATTTAGTCTTTTTTTTATGATTTTAGGAATGTAGAGCACTGAATCGACATATTACAAACTCTGTGTAATTAGGAATTTCAACAGGAATGGACCAAATACCCACTTGTACACATTCGAGTGTCAGTCTTGGTAGTTCAGTAGACTAAAGCACACATCCCATACTCTGGACACTGTAGATGCAAAACCACCTCATGACATTGCTTTCCTGTCACTTTCAACTGACTTTTATATCATCTATAAAATCAGAAATGTTTTAAATTTCATCACTGTTCGACGCTCACCATCGACAACAACCGCCGTCTAAAACATGATGAAAAAAACTAAACAAAATAACTCACACCGACATGAAAGAGGTCAGGGGTCAGGTGACAGCTGAACTCTGAGCGCAGAACACCCACACATTAGGAATGAAGGGAGGGGTGACGTGGCCGCCGGGTGAAAGAGACACCCCAGAGGGAATACCACAGAGTTCTCCAGTGAGATTTCACTCTGTTCTGCAACACAACCCACCCCCCCCCCCCCTAGTCTTTCCCTGGGAATAGGTAATGAAAAACTGCACGGAGATTTGAAAGTATCAAAATCTTTCAAAATGCTGGACTCTACTTCCACTGATTTTTGTCTTTTAGGCATTAGCTGACCTCTCTTATCCAAAGCGACTACCAGTGACTATAAGAGGAGAGCAAGCTTATATTCCTGGATAACCAACATTACAAGCAATCAATAGTAAGGAGTGCAAGGGTCAAAGCAGGGGGATCTGAAGCCTTCTACTAGTTTATGGCATTTTTCATGATAATATCAAAAGAGCATGTTCTGATGATATATAGCAAAGGACAAAGCATGCTAATGTTACACAAAAATGACAAAATGAAATGTTCTTTCGTTCAACATATTTACCATTTAGCTGAAACTCATTTGAAAAAAGGATCAGTATTGGAATCAGTATTGAATTTGAGGTATCAGAACTACCACTGGCAGTAAAACACTGGTCATGTTAATCGCTTCTCTGGCCTGGACTCAACAAGGACAGCAGGCAGGAATATTCTGGAGGATATAAACACCTCCTGCTCCCCAAGGAGGAACGCCTGTAGCTGTCAAATAAAGAAGGCTCCAAATGCCAGGCCGGGTGTTGGAGGGAGAGAATGAGGGATGGAAAGAGAGGGGGGTGAAGGAGTGTAAAAGAAGATTAAAGGGGACAGTGAGCGGGACAGAGAGAGCTTTTCATTTATCACCAACATCACAAGCAGCCATAATATAAGAAGTGCAAGGACCAAATCGATAGTACTAAGACAGTGAAATCCTGTGCCTGTGGATTATCCAAGTATCACCAATAAACCAATAACCTAATAAAAGAATGAAAGATAGAGGCAGAA
The DNA here is from genome assembly GCF_048128805.1 of Centroberyx gerrardi. Taxonomy (NCBI): domain Eukaryota; kingdom Metazoa; phylum Chordata; class Actinopteri; order Beryciformes; family Berycidae; genus Centroberyx; species Centroberyx gerrardi. The sequence goes on from NC_136020.1 coordinate 12,759,224, forward strand.
GGAAAATCAAAAGGTAGAAAGAAACGAATAGCCTCCACTGATGACTTTATGATACAGTTTATTCTCACACTGATAACCTGCCCCCTCCCATTTCCAGTGTGACATAATATTATCGTCAATCCACTGTAAAACCTTCCACATCTAGCGTGTGGTTTACTACAGTCTGGTACTGCCAGTGTTAGGGCCTCATTCCTTTCATCCTGAAATATGAATGGCATTATATAAGGTTTAGTTGAATAAAAGCCTCTAACCTTATAACCAATATGCTACACATCACGTCAATCCTAAATCATGAACTAAACAAAAAGAGCCACCAATACCATGTTTTAGAGGATTTCAATGCTAAAATTCAAAGTTTGAGCTTTGTTTTTAATGCAGAATCTAAGAAGCATGTTAGTTAAATTAAAGTTTTATGTATCCTGTGCTTTGAAGCTATGAAGGCTTTATTTAAGAAGGTGGTAGAACACAGCATGAGGTACAATGGGATGAGAAAGTTGTGATTTCACATTGTGGCTTTTACAGTGTGCTTCACACTATTAAACCATATTTGACTTGATGTGTATCAACATTGTTAAGTTAAGAAAAATATATTCTGTAAATTGCACAGCAATTGTTTCAATTTGAATGAACTGTATAAATTAGTTGACATTCATCCATTCAAGCCTTTAAGGTTATAGCATGGTTTTTACTGAAAAGCTAGCACTACCTATCACTTCATCACTCTCACTCTAATACAATGTAAATGAATATTCTAGGGACCCAGGAATATTTGCTACTTCTATTGTCTGAGTTTTGTTGGCAAGCAAGGAATGTAAACGTATTCTACTGTTGCACTAACTGTAAGTCTCTCTGGATAAGACTGTCAGCTAAATGCTTAAAATGTAATGTAAAATAGTCTTCTTCCATACAGGTTCCAAGCAACCCACATGCTTTCACACTCAGGTGGCCCACCCAACAATCACTGTTGTCCCTCAGCGCTGTCAAGTTCCTGGTTTCCCTTGTTGGGAGTTTAATTGCTGTCATAGTGCACCTTGCCCCGAGGGCTCAGCTTTCTCCTTTCCTCTCCAAAACAAAACAGTTCAGCAGCGTGCACAGCTCCTGTTCCGCCACAATTACAAAGAGAGCTGGGTCTCCTGTGTCTAGGAATTGTGTGCGTGTGTTTGTGTGTGTGTGTGTGTGTGTGTGTGTTTCGTGGATATACTGATAAAGAGAGAGAGAGAGAAAGACGGAGAGCAAGAGTGCGTTGATTGTATTGACATCGCCAAGCCCAACATCCCACAGGCTGCTTCGTCACAAACTGGTCAGTATTAGCACCAAACAGAGTTCCTCTCTCATTCAGGGGTACAAACTGGTTCCCTTACTTTGAAGGGTGTCATCTCTGGGACTGCATGTGCCGACATGCCTGTCAGAGCCTGGGAATCCCGATGGTAATGGTCACACCTATGTTGTCACAATCTTTTATTCTCTGTCCTGTCTTGAAATTACTGGTTATATAAAGAGCAACCAGAATAAGCCCAGAGTGCATCATCAAGCGCCTCTAAAAATTAGCCAAGGGTGCATGTATAAGCTTTTATACTAATGACTATAAAATGTACATGTATATAGAAATCACCAGTTTCATTGAGAAAGTCTCTCTGTCTTATAATCCTTCAGATAAAGTGACCTTACTTTTAAAACTCAGACATAAATGGTAGCCTCCAGAAGGACCATGTCTGTACATGTGTAAGTGTGTATATGTGCTTGTTTGTTTGTGTGTGTGTGTGCGTGCGTACAAATCTTCAAATCTGTGTGTTGTACAGCCAACACTGGAGGGCTCAGGCAGAGCTCCCTGTGCCAGTGATATCAGACTTGCAGTTTTTACATTGCATAACAGTTAGCCCATTCCAGGCTTTTAGGGGAGGCTGGAGAAATTTGGGCATTCCCTTATGAAAAAGAACTATTGTAATCCTACAGTAAAATTTAGAAGGGTACTATACACATATCACAGCAAAACTATAAATCATATATAATATCATATAGAAATATTATAGGAATAGTTATAAACTGCCTACTGACAACCACAAACACATTCACAGTCCTATTACAGTAATTTTTCACTGGGATTTCAAGTGTCGTCATAGAATCCGATTCCAAAAACAACCGCATTTTGGGGGGGAAAAAGACACAAAAATACGACATCTGCTTTCAGAAATCGCCTTTAAAAGTGGGGATAATGTATATTTCACATCACTGATGAATGAGACTTCTAAGACGCAGCAACAGTAGGCTACTATGTGTCTGTTTATCACTGCATTATTTACATGGTGAAGGCTGCGCAGCCCCTTTAAATCCTCGTACTGGTAATTGCAACACAGCTGCCCGCTCGAGGCCAGGCTGCTGCATGATCATGAATGGTCACTGCGTGGCTGTGAACGCACAGTCTGTCGCGCTGCTGAATAAGTGACGGATAGATTGATAGATATATTTAGAAAAGACTTGTGCCGTGTATTCTTATCCCCCAACTCAACATAGCCCAGTGTTAGACCCCGCTATTAAAGGAAACGTGCAACAGAGCGCCTCGCCCCCTCCGTGCCAGCTGCGTCAAGTTAGCAAGAGTAACACCGGGAGTAAAGCGGGCTTTGTCCTCAAAATAAAAGCGTCGCTATTACGAGTTACTTCTACTGGGTTTTATTTTGAAAGTTTTGACCGGACGTCGTGTTTGTTTTATTGTGTCAAAATTGACAACAATCCATTTTCTCATTCTCTGTGTGCTTATCAAACTAGCCTAAACTGGATGGCACAGGGCGCACAGCAGCAACAGCAGCAGCAGCAGCACGGAAAGTCTTAAAGACACAATAAGAAATATAGAAAATCAGTGCTGTGCATAGATGGGCGAAGTAAAATGTCAAATCAAAACCCCTCATGCATTATCAAAAGAGTGGAAAAGAAGAAAAAAAAGTATTTGGGTTTTATCACTGACACATCATATCTTAGGTTAGGTGGAGTATTTATAATAAATCCTGTGCTCCCTGAATGACTGGATGTGATTGCAGGATAATGTGTAGGCCACATATTAATCTATATCATATGTGTCTGGTCCAGCCGCTGACCACAGCACTGCGGGATCCCCTACCTCTTCTTCACGCTCGTTCTTGAAGCACAAACACGCCGCTCGCTTCTTGAAGCCCTCGCCATCGTAGGTCCTGGTCTGGTTCGGCTTGAACTTCATCATGGATTATTCTGCTGCCACCAACTGGAACCGGCAAAAGGGACCCGACGAGTAGAGAGTGGAGTCACCGCATCGTCGTAGCTCTCTGCATCCGTGATCCGTGGTGGTCAGTCACTGGGGGCCTGGAGATCCCGGAGAACAGTCAAACTATCCCGGCTTTATATTCTCCCATTGGCTGAAATCGTACCTCGGTGCGTCTGGAAAACAATACGGTTATACTGCGCGTTATAACACTAATGCATGGAAGCCGAGGCTCTCAGCTTCTCCCCATACTCCACTCGACAGTGTGTGCAATCCCCCGGCAGAGGCAGATTTTATGTACAACCTACACACACACACAGCCCTCCTCTGGACCCATTGCGCATGGCCGCTGAGTCAGTACAATGGACAGGCAGATTGGAGTTTTAGATTTACAAACCTTTCTCGGAGGCACAAATAATCCCATTGGGTGAGTTAACCTCAATGGGCGGAGCCAATAAGAATTACAATTTTTGAGAGTGCAAATTGGCTAACTATAACTGGCAAATTTGAATGGCAGAGAAAGAGCTCTTGTAAAAATATAAAGAAACAAGCATGTAATTCGTAATAAACTGAGGACAGATTAGTGCAGGTTTTGTTGGGTCTGTACTTGTTTATGTTGTGCAGTCACTGAGTTCATGAAGAAGCCTAATATGATCTGTAATTTAGGCCTAGTCTTGACTGCTTGCAACATCAGTCAATGTTATCGAACTAAAAGATCAATTTTGGTGTGGGGCATAAGTATATTGGTGGAAAAATTGTATCTTATAAACTGACCATGACAAATAGCATAATGTAAACAAAAATGCCTGCCAGGTTCAAAGTCTGTTTAACCCTGGGATTAAAACCCAGGACCCCGCACAAAAACCCGCTGCCCTAACAAGTGAGCAGGTATGGCTGCCTAAGAAATTGTATGTGCAGTGTTTATTTTGTATTTATTTATTTATTTGTTTGTTTTAAAACTTTTGGGGCCAACATGGACCAACCCCCGACTGGACTGACTGACAGAGTGACTTATACTAGCTGCTGGTCACAGCTAAAAATACAAATGGCAATGACTTATTTTTTACTCATTCGTGATACTGGAAGGTCGACAGCAGACCAGCTAGCTAGCTAAAGGCTAGTATGGCTAATATGACCAGTTTGTAGGTTATGTTATCCAGGACTTAGCCAACCTGGATAACATGGCTAGATTGCATTTTTTAGTAGTTAGTAGCAAGAGTAGGCTACTACATTTCATATTATATTAGCTTCCTCCTGTCTTACCTTTTGTCTTTTTCACTGGGCTTCAGGCTCCGCCCATTGAGGTTTAACTCTAAACCAATGAAATTATTTCTGCCTCCATAGCAGCTCTACCTGTGATAAATGTTTGTAGGCTATAGCCCAACTAAAACTCCAACTAATGTGAAAAATTCCCACTTAGACACATACATCTGTTTGTCAATGGAGAACACACATTCTCAGGCACTGTAGACCTTATAGCCTAAATACTCCTGGAGACCTTCAGGCTTCATGTGAGTTGGCCAGTCTGCACTCGGAAGTAAGCTGTTGCGTTCATGGATGTTATCAGGACAAAAAGCAGGACATGATGAGGAAAAAGCATTTTCAACAGAAATAACTAGTCATGTTTAAAATTAAACCGAAACCCTGGAGGAAAAAAAAAAAAAAATCACATCCCTGTGCAATTGAGGGTGAATGATAAATAAACTGCTATCAAGAATTAAACACATATTACCACTTTATTTATAAGTAGGGCTCCTTGTCCAAGTGAGACACAGGGGTGGCAGAGAGGACCTGGAGAGAGAGAGACTGTCCTGTAACTGGAAGGTTATAGGTTCAATTTCTACAACAATGCATGTGTCCAACCCTGTCAAAGTGTCCTTGAGCAAGACACATAAGCCCTATACTTGCTCTGACTCCTCTAGTTAAATGCAAATGTGTTTGTGTGTCTCAGAAGGGTATGAGGAAAAAACAAAGTCCTAGTTTCACTGTGTGCAATATTGAAAATGAAGCTCTAAAATTCCCCCAAAATATGTTAGGAAAGCCGTATTCATTCGAAACTAAAAACCCATCAGGCTTGAATCACTGCCACCTTTCCTCATGAAGTCCCAGGCTCGGCTCAGTATTAAAGCCATTCAAGGAAAACCAAAAAAAAAACATAAGCTCTTAATATTATAAGCCCATGTGTCAGTATACAGTCCACTGTAATGTTTTTATTGCATTGTTATGTAAAAGACTACATTTCCTAGCTGTTTTCTTTTGGCAGTCCCATGCTGTTTCAAGTTCCACCTGCTATGCAAACACATGTAATGACACTTAGACCTGTGCTCCTAGCTCTTCTGTGTCCTCATATTTGCTGAAGGAAAGCTGTACATCTTACAGAAAGTTTGTGCAAATATTCCAATAGTGTGAAAAACAAGCCCACTGGTTGCTTAAACTGAACATTGCACTGTACTGGACTGTACTGTACTGTATTGTACTGAAAACGTTCAATACTAAAGCACTGCAATTTTATCATTTATCTGTTATTCTTGGATGCTAGTTGAGCCTGTTGAGCCTTCTGGAGGTGTGATGGGCTTAATGAGGGAAACACCTGTGATGGGATGTGCCCACTTCACACATCATGACATACCCACTCTCGCTATACTCTATACTAAAGTCGTATTTATACGTGGGAGCTCACCTAGTTCAATAGCACTTGGGATAGTTGCATCAGATCCTGTGTTTCGGTAAATGTTAAATATCAATCACCTTCTGTTTTCACTGAAATTACATAAAATTTGAGTCATGTCTCAGTTCCGATCAGTGTATCAGTGTAAGGAATAGGGGACAGGTATTACACAACCAGTTAAGCAGTTGTTCATAGGTATATATGAGTTAATTATTTCTGGTTTATTAAACCAGAATTTGGTGTTCTCATCAGTCTTTATCCAGGGGTCATGGCCGGGACAGCAGGGACACAGGGTCACTCAGTGTTGCAATACTAGACTGGTTATTGGTGGAGTTGTCGCTGTGATTAAGAACCGCACCTAACCCTGACTAAACACATTTGTTGCTGGGTTTAGGTTAGACTCATATAATGTAAAATGAATGAATAACGCTCTCCCCACCCTCAACAACTCCCTTGAGCAAGACACTTTGCCTCCGGTTGCTCCAGTGAAGCTGCCAACGTAGAACATTGTGTTGTACTGGGAAGCTCACAGGTGTCAACATGCATAACAGTTGGAGTGTAAAGATGGGCAGTGCTTAAAAAGGGCATGAATGCCCAGCAAAACCCTTCCTTGGATAAATAAAGCTTTAAAAAAATCGTTTTATGTGTAATTTTCTCACATTGTCTTAGTATCTTTACACTGCAGGCATTTTTTTCTGCTCTCATAGCCATTATAACTGAGTCATCAATAACTGATTAAATGTAGTCACTATTTAAATTATGCAATTCAAAAAAGATGTGGGACATTTCTCACTTAGATACTCAAAAGAATGTGTACCAAAATACAGTGTAATGGGGATATAGCAGAGTGTATGGAGCCAGAACAGTGACTTTAGTATTTGGCACTGAAAAAGAAAGTTGGCATTGTATTTGGAATTGAAAGAAAAAATGGCATTGAAAAACAGGCATTGGCATTGAAAACAAACATTGAACTGAAAAAAAACAAAAACATTGGCATTGAAAAACTTCCATTAAAAATAGTATTTATTGGAACTGAAAAAAAATCTACCAACTGGTCCAGCTGAGAGCCGAGTTCATCGTAAAGTCAGCGCCGGTCGGGTTTGTTTCTCGGTCAGCCTCCCCAAACAAGAACGGCAGCATTCTTCTTCTTCTCTGCAGTTTCTGGCAGCCAGCATTCTTCCCAAAATAAGCAGATTAGATGCAAGTCACGCTCCTCCTCTCCTCCACTGCAAACCTAAACCTAACCCTAACGGAAAAAAAAAACTTTGAACAAAAAAATAACAATTGTGAGTGCATAGTCAAAAAATTAGCAAGTGTGCTACATTCAGTTTGTTTTTTATGCCAAGTTTACATTTTTTGATGCCAATGTTTTATTTTTCAGTTGATTTTTTTTCAATGGCAAGATTTTTTTTCAGTTACAATACATACTATTTTTTGTTTTCAATGCCAGTGTCCTGTTTCTCAATGCCAGTTTTTTTCAATTCCAAATACAATGCCAACTTTTTTTCTTCAATACCAAATACTAAAGTCACTGTCGTGGCTCCATAAGAGTGCATGTGTTGATGTCACATACTCGTAATTGCTCATTACCCCTTTATGTTTGTCTGAGGAGAAATGTGTCTCCAGGTACTGTGACACATTCACCCTCAGTTTACCTTTGACCTGTGGGCTCCAGAGCATCCGGTCACATTATAAGTTGCGTCCACATGTTGTGACACCCCAGATCACATCAGACCCCGAATGACTTTCAGGAGAAAAGCATTGATCAAACAGTGAGATTGATCAAAGTGGGTCAAAGAGTGAGATAGTCTGCTTGTTTGTGAAGATAACTGTCTCCAATATCCATATCTTGTCTGAGTGCCTACTTTCAGGCTGTAGTAGGCTGGGATAGCCTACTTGTAAGAAATCTGTCTACTCTAAAATGTGACACAGTGTCCCCCACCTCAATGCATGTAACTTGGTATAGTATCATGAGGTCAGCCAAGAGAAATAGGTTAGCGACTAAAAACAGAATGGTGCTGCTTTGATTCCTGGCATCGTCAAGAGTGTGCATTCCAACTGTGACATGGTGACTTGGGCATTACAGCTATGGTACCCATTAAATGAAAAATGATCATGACCTCGGGAGCTAACTCTCCATATAATAACATACACCTATTTAACAATAATCACCCCCAAATTTTGGAACTTTTGAACACTAAATACGTTGAAATGCCGCTTCCCTGTGACTTTAACACGACTAGAATGCCCCGCATTCTGAACTTTAGAAAGACATGTGTAGGTAGGTGGCTCTGTGCATGTATTTAGAAGGTATATCTAGAAAAAAAATATGTAAATTGACTTATCAACTATTCTTCTTTCGAAAGTTCTTCACTCAGTAATTGAAATCTCTCACTTGATCATTTACTGCAAATTATTGGGAGTGGTTGTGAGATGGCAGGACTTAACTGTTGAGCTTACTGGAGGTGTCATGGGTCTAATTCAGACTGTGATGGAAGGTCCCCACTAGATAACCCCAATAACATGCCTGCTTCCATCCGTCTTTGTCCTCTGACTCTGAGGCTAGGTTTAGCTGTTCTCTAAACGCAGCACGAGTCGGGATGATTACATCAGATCCTGTGTGTTGGTAAATGCTATCACTACGCCCAAATCATGTTACATTTAATCACATTGGTCACTTGATTCAGAGGTGAATAAACCTTCAAGTCATCATGTTAGAAAGTTGAAAGTGGTGTAACATCAGGCTGTAACAGATTATATATAGTGGGACTACAGTGATCTACAACAAAGGTTTGTGCTGTAAAAACACAGTAATCAGGTTGAAGATGAAATTTGAATAGTGAAGAAGGGCATTAAGAAGATATACACTAATGTAAATAATGGTTGTAGATAACTGCAGATGATAACTTTTCAATTAACCTGTAGATGGATATACAGTAAATATCTTATTTCACTGTATGTTCAATGGATTAAGGAGGTAAAGTAAATCCAAAAGTGATTGAAAGTAACCAGATTATATTACTGTGTTTGGACATTTTGTAGGATTACTCAATGGTCCTGTACAGCTCAACAGGTAGAACAGGGCACCAATACTGTCAGGGTTAGGGGCTACATTCCCATTAGGACTAGGGTAGTAGTAAGGCCCTTTGGATGCACCGAATGTTTCATGTTATGTGAATGAGTCATCTGTAATGGATTCCAATTTGAAACCTCGCTCCCAAACAGGAAGACAGATGCTCAGTCATGTTTCCATTTTAATTTAATCGGTCACCTCAGAGAAAAATAAACGGTTCTGTCATCATGCTACTGAATGTGGTCTATCATCGTCATCTTGCATAACGAAGGAAGGCAATTAAGATGCCCCCCCTTCACCCGAGGTGTGAGGGGAACAGAAGGATCCAGTTTCTCCTGGTCTACATCGAGACAGATGGAGGAGCGAAGGAGCCAGAGCCGAATGTCTGCCTATCACTGGCCTCACTTTATCAGGAGAGTAAGAGGACATCTGCTTTCAGACACACACACACACACACACACACACACACACACACACATAAACACACATATAGCCTAACACGGGCATACAAACATACACAAACACACACATACAAATGCTTGTGCGGACAAACTCAACATATGCCACACACATTCACATATGCACATACACATACACAGACAGACACAGAATTGCACCTTCTCACACTCACACTCACACACACACACACACACACACACACATACACACACATAGAGCACTAATCTGCCTCTTCATTTGCCTCTGATCCACTCAGTGTTTGCAGCCAACTCCGATTACGAGTATAAAATCCTGAGCTGATTAGCTCACCCAGAAGTCTCTTCTTTGACCTCAGCCCGCAGCCCTACAGACCTCAGGCATGTGACTGAATGGCTTCTTGCCAGGCGAGGAAAATCAGAGCTACAAGGCCGAAACGCATTGTAACGCAAAGGATGTAAATGTCACGTTGGAGAAAATGACCAGGCATCATTTATGTCCTGCTAAATTTAGTTCATGGGCTATCATGCAGTAGCTAACTAATTTTAGCTTAGACCATCTGTTTTCCAAATAGGCCTACATTATCGGGCCACTGCAGTTTAAAAATAAAGTTGAGAGATATGAAGATCCATCCACGATAGGTGTAAAATGATTTTGTAAATGAGTGACACGGCTGCCTGTGACAATAAACAATGAGTTTTGTCCCTAAATGTGATATTCAAAATGAAATATATACAGATCCCCCCCATGCCCTTCCCTTGTATATTCACCTTTACTAACAGATGATTGAGGTCAAAAGAGTGAAGTTACTCGGGGTGGGGTGACCGTTTTCATGTGCTGGAACTCATCCAGTGATGAAGTGAGCTCCTGACAGCCGGCCAAGGCTGCCAAGATGGATGTGAGTCGCTGTTGTCGCCGTTGAATATAGAGTCTGTGACGTCTGTGAATGAATCTGTGTCCTCCATCAGCTTGTCTCTACAGGAAACAGGCAGCAACACAGAGGTAGAGCCCCTCTGCTTATCCTGAGCCCAGATCTTCATCATATAGGAGTTGGAAATGATCCTTAGCATTTGTTTTAAGATAAGTGGAGTTTGCTGCATCAGAATAATTCCAGTAGTGTTGGATGAGTTGTCAATCACGGAAAAGCATAGTGAAGAGAACCTGCTGCCAATTTCCCAAGAAGAAAAGCAGTGGTGTAAAATCTTTAGAAATGATTATTTTTATGTTGTTAAGCTTAATCGAACCACATAGTGTTTTCAGATCAAAACAAGGTCTGGCCAAAGGCATCAACGCAAGTAAAGTAACTAAAAACTAACATCTGTACTTAATACAGTTATTATTGTTCTAATTATTTATTGAAGGATTTTTGGTTTGTGCTGACTCAGCTACAGCAGGCACAAGGGATCCGCCGTTTTTTCCACTCAGTACCCCACAGGACAATACTGGAAAACAACTCTCTTAACATTGCGAGGCGTTTCAGTGGGAAAGAGTAAATACAAGTCTCAAGGTTACGGAAGACGAGATGACAATAAGTTGGTTGTGAGGGCAGAGGGACACAATGGGTGCTTGTTGGCTCACATCGCGGCCTGTCATTATGATAGCTGAGCGTAAAATAGACTCAACATGGGTAAACATCACTTAGGGATGAATTACCTGACGCAATCAGAAAGACAGGGAGAGACGAGGGGTTATAAAGACTCAGCATGGTCTCCCTCATCACATTATGGGGTCACATAGTATTTCAGTGAATTGAAGATGTATTTTAACTCTAGAAATCTATTGTCTCTGCTTTTTATACAGGGACACTATGTGAAAAATAAACTTGAGGTTTAGTTGCATTTTTAGGCTATAAAAGGTTTGACAGTGGTTATATTTTTGAACAATGGAGTAAAAGAGAGCTGTATTTTGAGTCAGAAGTTCAAAAAAGCTTATTTTCTATTACCAGATCAAATTGAAGAATATATGTGAAGATAGTCAAATTTTACAGACGCTCCATTAAATTCTGGATTGTATCTTTAAGGCTTCATGAAGGAATATAGGGCATCATATCGTGCCACCATTAACTACCGCTGTTTAGGCTACCTGGGGTGAAAAACAAAGTTGTTCTGCTCTCATGTTGCTCTCACAATGATGCCTCTGTCTCCTTGAGGTAGAACAAAAACACAGACACTCTATAATCATGTGAAGATTAGGCTTAGAGGGGCATAAACAAAGCCAGACAGTGACAGTGTGATTGCCAGAATGTGGGAAAGTTCTCCGAATCAAAACCCCACAGCAGTGACAAACAGAAAGCGTAAAAACAGAGTATGGTAACCCATATTTAACCAAGCCAGTGGGCTAAAACACCCTGAAACATGTTAAAAGCTCGTTAAAGCAGGTAGATGCAAGGCGAGAGAGAGGGTTGCATACTTACACATATAGTACATTCACACCTGAGAGCTGCCCTCTTCATTCACTGTAGTGTTTCTATGAGTAACAACAATGAAAGCATCCTTATGATACACAATGGGATATTATAGGAACACACAAAAACACACACATTTTCAAAGTGTGGTACATCTTCAAGGGATAGCAGAAAATAATAGTTAAGTCCATGCACAAGAAACTCCATTTATACAACTTTATACTGATGTTTTGGTTCTGATTTGGATCTTTGTCACATCTTCAAGTTATATCAGAGACTCTGGGGACAAAAAACATGTCTTGCATTTCATCCACAGCACAACAGGTGCTCTTCAGGCTGATTTCACTTATTATCACCTGGTCCTTTCAGCCCCCTTTTGTTCACATTTTATATATCTCTGTGGTATAGACAGGTTTTTTAAGTGTACTTTCTCACACTATACTTTAACAGGAATACTCTACAATGGCAGGTGAGATTTTGGAGGTTATACTACTTTGTCAATATCATTCGTGTTAAGTTACCACTTCTTATCTCTCACAGCTCTCCTTTCTGACAAGTGGTGACAGAACCCATGAAACCTAATTCAAAGCCATTATATAACTCAAAAATGTGCAGCAAATTGTAAGTGGTGTGGCCCTAAAATGTATTAAGTCTACTGTAAGTGTACTGTACTGTCTGAATAAACAACCTACTTTTAAAGGAAAAAGTTTTTTTAAAAATGGAGGATCATCAACTTTATCCCCTATGGACTGGCCTCTCCTGGTAAAGCAGAATCTGGAATCTCATCTGACAGATGCAATAATAAGGTTGTTATTTACCCTGAATCATGATGTGATATGACATCACACAACCCAACACTGCAGTAAAATCCTCCCTGTGTGGCCATTTTCTAATTCTACAGCCGCCGCCGAGAGTCTCGTCCCTTCCCAGAGGTGTGGTGATGATTTATGAATGAGCCGTTACGTAAGGAAAGGTGATCTGAATAGAGACAGACAGAGAGAGAGATAGAGGGAGAGAAAGATAGAGACACACACAGACAGAGAGAGAGAGAGAGAGAGAGAGAGAGAGAGAGAGAAGAGCTGCAACTCAAATGACGTCATTGTGATGCTCAATGGTAGCAAAAAAGAAGGAGAGCCACAATTTATGTGATTTCTGTTGTGATAGTGGCAAAATAGCATGTGATGGGAATTAGGTCACATTATGTACCATTATAAATATGTGTTGTATTTGCCAACATAATCGTCGTAAAGCTGGTGATTTGCTGGTGTTTATCAAGACGTTCAAGACATAATCATAGTAATTACCTTCTTATCACAGCATCGCTGCCAGACAGTGTGACTGTGCCAAGGAAATGGGGTTTAAGTGCATGTGAATATCTATCAGTCACCACCTCACTCACAGGGCAAAACTTGAACTTTGTATGCAGTTTTGCAAAGCAAATCCTCTTAAGCCCATATCTCTGCCTGTGGCAATTTTTTCTTTCTTGACTGAGATTGATTAGTCGCTGAGCCAAAGAGGGCAAGCAAGTGATGCAAAATGAATCTGAGAAAAGATGGAGAGTTTCGTTCCAAAATGAGACAACCACCATTTGAAAAAGTGACGCCTTCTCTTTCAAAATGATATAGAACTTTTACATACTGGATCCTCCATGTTTCTAGGGATACTGAATGATGAAGCATAATAATTTTTTGCAAAATATCCTTGGAAATAAACTCTTCAAGTACAAGAAAGTTTCTAGGTTACAGTATGTGTCATTGTAAAAACAGCTCCCCCCGACCCAATGTAGTCACCTTCATGCCTGCTGTGTTATCTGACCCATCCTAGCTACTTTATCTCTGTCTTCTGTTTACCTGGGTGCTGGGTTGGGTGTTCCCTCTATGTAAAGTCTAAAAGCTCAAATCTGTGTTGTCACACACCTTAAACGCCTCAAGCAGTCGGTGCTAATGATTGACAACCAGAATTTTTTTAATACTGATACTGATTAATGGTTGATAATGGTGGCCACTGCCCAATATGCAATGCTGATTTAAATTTTTGATGTCAACTTACAAAGCTGATTACACAGTGCAATTACTTTCATGTTTGAAATAATGTAATCACTTTATTGATCCCCCAAAAAAGTATTGAAAATATAGTTGTAGGAATTCTTTTTACTTCTCATACAGGGAGAATCAGTGGCATCGATATCGAGGAGTTCAAGGTATGTGTTGTGTAACCATGAGGTGAATATCGGCTAAAACAATCGGTGTGACAATAATCAGTCGGTTTCTAGTTAGCGTTCATCTAATCTCTCCAAGGAAACCTGCTGAAGCACATCTTGGTCAAACAGACACGATGTATTGAACCCTGTGTGCTAGAGCCTTGCAATCAGCAGGCTATTTGAAATCAATGTCAAACATTACAGTCGGGTTATTGATCAGCGTTGTCAGCACAAGCATGACTTGTCTTGGTGTGGCTCCCTCTGGTTATTGCACAGTCCTCTTTCTACATCTGGGTTGGCCCATGGTGATTCCCCTGCTCAAGCCCCATAAAGAAATCCAATGAATGGAAACTGTTAATTATTTACATTCAACACTGCTGGGTGAGAGCACCATGCCCGTAATGGCAGTATGTGTGTGTGTGTGTTGGGGTGTGCCTTTTCAATCACCGTCTGATGAGATCAGAGCTTAAACATAATTATATCCAGCATCTGATCGTTGAAGCAAACAAAACAATGCGGCAAGATGTCAGGCTTGTGATATATTCACTTCATTATCCTGAACACCAACAGGGAGCTGCTCCAGAGGAATTATTAATGACATACGTATCATTGGTAAGGACATGAAGGACTTGGAGGGTACGCAAATACATTATGCAAAAACTTTTAAGGCAGAGTATCACTGAGGGACGGTTATGCTATTCCAGTACTTTATCCTTATATAGGGATCCTTGTATCTTTTCCCATGATGTAAGACTCTACTAAGACATCACTCTGGCCTGTTAGGAAACCCAGAGATTCTCAAAAGTGGAGCGGGGCTAAGTGTTGAAACACTAGCGGGGTTCACACTCATCCCTTGCTAGTAGATTCCCATCCAAACTGCATATTGTGCCAGCTTTAGGTTGTGTGTGTGGGTTCTGACGTCACACACGCACACTCACACTGTGTAACACATTAATTTAGACTGCTTAGTTTGATAGGCGCCCTCCAAGCGCGTGCCGACTGAGCGATCATCAGGAGATGAATCGAGGGAAAGCGAATAAAGAAAAAGAGCAGAAGACGAGGCTGCTAACGAGTCCAGGCTGATTTCTGGGTGTTTGAGTTGGCATGGAGGAGCGAAAAAGGAGGAGGGGTTGGAGAGGAGCATGATGGGATTTTAGACCTTCAGTGAAGTCAATCAAAACATCTATGTGTATATTTGCAGCTTGCCATAATGTTGCACGTGTCACAAAGAAAGATTCCTGTATATTTATTGTACTTGTCAATTATAGTTACTTTTACGTTTTGTTGCCCCAGCTGTCAAGAGCCTGTAAATTGGTTAATAACTTTGTACCGCTAACAGGTAGAGCTGCTAGTGAAGTGGCTGCTCCACACAAGAACCTTTATCATATGTAATTTAGTAGGCACTTCAATCTTAAATGCCTTTACAACACCATGAGTGCATACATTAGGACCATGGATGAACTGTGTCTATGCAACCATGCAAACCCCCCTTTCTCCCCCCAGGCCTTCCTTTCTTCTCCGCAGTGGTTGTTATATATAGAGAGGGCAGGAAAGTGGAAGAGTGGCACAGCACAGCCTGTTCTCGCTGTGGATGAAAAATTCACAGAGGAAACCCCCCCGTTCACCCCTCCTCCCCTCCTCCCCCACCCCACTGCCCTCTGCTACTGCTGGTGGACAGCAAACAGAGTGCAAAAAATGCAGGAAATACAAAGATGGGAAAATGTAATAAAATCTCCAATACAAATGGGAATGGGAAGAGAAATTAAATCTTGCATAAAACTGAAAATCACGTCCCTGATGAGCACAGTTACTGCCTAATGTGTGAGATTAAATCAAAGATCTTTCATGGATTTTTTTAGGATTTCAGTATTTTTCTTTCCTTTGTTCCTAATGGGAGATTACATTTTTTTTCTAATTTTTGTGTTCCTGATACCTGCTAAATGTATTTATATCTTTCATTGTTGCATTTATATCATTTCCTGTTGTATTTATATCATTTGTTGCTCTGTAAAGAATTTAATTTCATACCTGAGTTACAGGAATAAATTTGACTTGACTTAAATAGACTAGAGACCAACCGTATCTGATGTGGAAATTCAAAACAGCCAGTTAAATATCTACATATCACTGTGATTTGAACACACAAGAGCAGGAAAACAGTCCGTGAGTTTTATGTCTAAATACCTGAAGTCTTGGGGAAAATAAGGCTGAAAAATCATTCCTAATTTGCATTCATGGTGAACTGGCCAGTAACTGCATTGATATTCCACTGCAGCTGCCTTATATAATGTCTATGATGAACAGCGGCCGTTACCTAATCAAACTCCCGAAAAAGTCATCCGAGTGAATACAGAGAGCGAGACTGAAGTCGTGCAGATACCTGCTGTGGCTGGAGGAGGGATTCCCTTTTGGCTGACTGACAGACAGTTTGTTTGTATGCATGGGAGACCAGTGAGGTGAGTTACATAACGACAGCAAGGTAGAGGTGAGAGGAGTCTGCAGAGGAGAGGAGAGGAGAGGAGAGGAGAGGAGAGGGGAGGAGAGGGGAGGAGAGAGAGGAGAGGAGAGGAGAGGAGAGGGGAGGAGAGAGAGGAGAGGAGGAGGAGAGGAGAGAAAGAGGAGAAGAGAGGAGAAGAGAGGAGAGGGAGAGGAGAAGAGAGGAGAGGAGAGGAAGAGAGAGGAAGAGGAGAGGAGCGGAGAGGAGAGGAGAGAGAGGAGAGGAGAGGAGAGGAGAGGAGAGGAGAGAGGAAGAGAGAGGAAGAGGAGAGGAGAGGAGAGATGAGAGGAGAGGAAGAGAGAGGAAGAGGAGAGGAGAGGAGAGAGAGGAGAGGGGAAGGGGAAGAGAGGAGAAAAGATGAGAGGAGGGGAGAGGAAGAGAGAGGAGAGAAGAGGAGAGGAGAGAGAAGGAAAAGCGAGGGAAAAGTGAAGGAGAGAGGAGAGGAGGGACGCGAGGGAGCAGAAAGGAGAGGTGAAAAGAGGTAAGAGTGCAGGAGGAGGAAGAATAGGGAGAGGGAGAGGAAGGAGAAGAGGGAGACGAGAGCGGGGAGAAGAAAGAGAAAAGAGTAGGAGGAGAGGATAGGAAATGAAAGGGAAGGGAGAGAAGAAAATGGAGAGGAGAAGCGAAGGGAGGGGAGTAGAGGAAGAGAGAGGAGAGAGAAGAAGGAGAAGGAGATGGAGAAGGGAAGGAGAAGAACAGAACTCAATAGAACGAAGCAGAACAGAACATCCCTCCCTCTAGAAAGACTGAAAAACATTACCATCCATAACAAGCAGACTGCTTAGACAAGCATGTCCTGCACCTACCAACCAACACAAGTGTCCGATTTCTCGTAAACGCTGATGCCGTTGACACGCGACAACCAAAACAGGATGTTTGTCATCACCTCACGCTCCAACATCACCAGCATGTGATGAGAATGTTTTGACCTGCAGTCAGCAATCAAAGGGAGAAATGATCTGCCCTGTTAGTGAACTAGTGCTATGTTTAGGATTTTGGCTCCACATCATCTGTTGCAGTCATCACTGCAGTTGTACCTCTGTATTATCATGCCTAACATGATAAATGACACTGTAGAGTTAGGAGGGTTGCTTTGAAAATGTGAAAATATGAAGTTAAACGGAAAATTTACTTTTTACACTTACAGATTATTTTCAATGGGATCATCTATAACCATTATCATCCATTATTTCAAGTTTCGCAAGATGTTTGTGTCTGCAATCTCGACCCAAAAAGACCTTTCCCCTTCAAACATGCATGTCAGTACTCCAACAAATGAACACCTATTGTTCAAAAGTAATCCGTAATATTATCCCTAACTGCAAAGGATTACAGTCACTAATTTCCGTCATCAGATAACTGTGATCACATTACAGGTAATCCATTACCCACAAACCCTGGTGAGGGTCAAGAGCAATTTGATGAGAGATGAAGGAGGCCGGTGAGCCCTGTTTGCACGAATCATTAGAGGAATTCCTCTCCCTTCGTTTTCCATAGAATTTGAAGGAAACACAAATGGAAAAATATATCACAAATATACTGTATGACACAATGGGTTCAAGGTCCAAATCCTTTATTTCTAAATTTCAACCAACATGACCTTTTCCAGATTGATGATTATTTCATCTTTTATGAAAATGTTGGCAGAGCAAATTGCACATGTACACAGGGGAAGCACACATGGAGAAGGTGCAGTACTGATCACTTCATCATCCATATCAATTGCCTGGCGAAGACCTTTTTGGTCAAATGATGCAAATAAAGTATTGGGGGTTTGGGTCCATTGTGTAGAAATGTTTTTTCCATTAGTGCTTCATGTCCACCTTTAGTCAGTAACTGTCCTAAAACAGTGCGCACTTTTGCTTTTCTTGTATAAGTGAGGGAAAACCCAGTAAATCTTGAAATCAGACCTGGGTAAAATTGCAAATAATTCTGAGCATTTCTGCATAAAAAATCCCACATGGTAGGAAGATAAGCAACTGTCAAAAATGGATAGTAACATTCTTCTTTTGTAATCAATAATGCTGACTTAATTGATAAAAATTTGACATGTTTTGACATTGTGTCTTTGTCAAATTGTCAAAGAGGGATGTGGTTGCTGTCCAGTTTTCATTTTTGAGGGTTGCTGCCCTCAAGATTGCCCTGAGATTTTTTTTAAATGCAGAAATGCTGAAATGAAAGTATTTACATCTTTTGTTCTGACAGGCACATCTGTCCCACTGTCCCGGCACCCCAACACTATTCCAACTCGTAGCAATTGTTTTACCCTGCAGGGTGTAACAGATGGGTGGTGTTGACAGCATCAGGACAATTCAGATGGTTTCAGGTAAGTGGGTCCATCACTCAAAATTATTACTTTCAAGTGATTGTCTAATCTTTCTGCCACTCATTGTAGAAAATTCCATCCATCTGTCCCCCAAAGTTGGCTTTTTTTGTAAATATTAGGCCAACATCTGGTTTGACTGCACAGCCCAGTCTGAATAAAAATAATAAATAAATAACAAATCTGAATAAATCACTTACAAATTGAGACTGTAATTACCACAGGGATGGAGTGACTGCAATATGAGTTAACAGAACCATGACAGGATAGCAAGATAGCAAAAACATCACACTTATCATTATAACTGATCTTAACTACCAAAGCATGTGAACATACAATATTTTTTTTAATCAGAAAGTAGTGGCTAAATAAGCTACAATATAATTTTTGAAGATATATTGACCCTTGGTATTGCATACTATCCCACCTGTCACTGCAAAACAACAAAACCAAAGATTTTCTGAGGATGACCAGTGTAAGAACGAACCAACTCCAGAGACAGCCTCCTCCAAGACTAGTTAATGTTTTGTCAGATATTTCAGATAATGAGGGGAATCGTTTCCTGGATTTCCACTCTAGGAACGGTTGCATACCAGCCTGAATGACTCACTGTTGCCATATAAACGAAGCCAGGGTCATAAAACATTGTGAAACACTAGTCGCTGGTGAGGAAACTTGAAAAACACGGGACTCCACTACAGGTGCCTCCTTCAGGGAAGCAGACACGGCAGTCAAGAGGGAACAAAGACCATTCTTGGTATTCAGTATATGCTAAATAATGAGATTAAAACATTATATTTCCTCCTTTATGTGCAGCATCTTGGGTGTCAATATGTCATACTGCTAGGAAGAAACACAAAGGGAAATTATTTTAGGCCCTAAGGTAGAGCCCAAACTGAAAATATTCCCCAAATGTCAGCAATAAATTGTGTCAGAATAACATTTTAAATTAAACCCTTAACTTTCCCTTGTGAAGTACCTCAGTTATATGAAGCAACCAAACCGAATGAACTTGTCTGGACCAGCTACAATTTGCTTGTAGTGCCATCTTGTGAACTTCTATGGGACAGCACAAAAAAAGTAAAGGGTCGCAGTCTCATTTATAAATTTGAAAAATGATCCTTTGCATCAGCGGTTCTCAACCGTCGAGGCTCAAGGCTCTGCAGGTTTTCATCCCAAACAAACACTACAGCAGCCGATCTGACAATTAGTTCTTTTCTCATTGAAAGTGTGCTAAAACATGCAGACTCTTGGGGCTCCCTCTCACGATTGAGAACCACTGCTTCATATCATGCAATACATTTCTTAGCATGGGTATTCTCAAATCATTTGCTTCTAAAACTGTATGAACTATATTTTGTGACTTATTACTTAGCGTCAATGCCTCCCTCAGCTGGACATGAACGGTCCTACTTCCCACAAAAAAGGATATAATGAAGTCTTCTCTCATCGAGTCAACAGTGTGTCGGAGGGAGGGAGATTACTTGAGAAACCCCACTGACAGACCCACTGAGAACCCTTTTTCCTTTTAACATCCATGCAAGATTTCTATGTAGGTGCTCAGATTAGGGCCCAATTTAATAGTACATGGGATACCTACATCAGATCATGTGGATTGCTATATGAAAAGTGCATGTAGGTCAAGAAATGGGAAATTGTCAAGAAACAGTCAGGACAAACTGGACATTAACACATAAAAGACACAAGATCAGAGTATCCAGTGTAATCAGGAATTGGATTCAATGGATTAATTTCATAGCACAACCCACCAGGAATGAAATCTTAAGCCTTTTGAGAACTTTTCACCGTTGGGTCACTGTAAAATCCACACCACATACACAAGGAGAGCCTCTACTTACTCAACTCAGTTTATTTACAGAGCATTTGAAGAGCCATGTATGCAAATGTACTGAAATTACCGACAGAACTCTTCTTTTTTACACACGGGGAGCTGATTACTCAGAGTTGGATCTCTCAATACCTTGATCTAGATGCCTCGAAAATCCAGTGACTGATTTTACTTTAGGTTGCCGTTAAGTCCCTCAAGGAAACAATAAATTAACCAGGTTTTTACGCCTTGCTCCTTCTTCAGAACTTGAATAAATGTAGCAGTTAGAAACAGTTAAGAAACATTTCTGGGTGAGGATATGAAACAAACAAATCTATGCAACACCAAGCCTGCAAGAATAAAAAAAAAAAAAAAAGGAAATTATGGAAGAAGAAAGAGATCAACCAAAAAACGCATAACAAAAATAGTTTTACTAAAACATAACATTACAGATTCCTCCCTCAGATGAGTCGTACAGAAGTAATATGATGGAGGATCTGAGCGACCGGGCAATGAGTCTTTCATGCCTCGCTTCAAGTCACAGTCTGATGTTTTCACACCGATTCCTCTAACCCACAAATACATCTTTTAAAAGGAAAGTCTCTGGATTCTTTTTAGAAGTCTCTCCTACAGATCACGATCATGTCCCACTAAAAAAATGTAGTTGCAATCATGCAATTTTGAGATTAATTGTTTCAAACGAAATCGATTTCTACATGGCGAGAATTCTGTCTAGCCAATAGGGACTCTGTATTAGCATGATCAGGATGTTGCATCTTGCTATCTCGATCCTATTCTTTGCTGCTTCAATTGACCCATTTTCCTTCAGGGATCAATGAAGTTCATCATCATCACTTGCCTTACCATTGCTTACAAATGGTAACAGCAGGTTAGGACCGACTCCTCAGGAACGTGAAAACTTAATTAGTGATTAATAACACAAAGGCTTCCAAAAAAAAAAAAACCTCAACCTTCCCTTTAAAGAAAACCCAAGACCTCAACTTTCACAATCATCCTGAAGAAGTTTGAACTGTCCTGATATTGGTTTGGTTATGGTACATGCTTTTTAATGAAGTAACACTGAAAATAAAATAAAGAACAGGCAACATAGAGAGCATGGACAGACATTTAAAAAAAAAAAAGGAAAATAAAAACAAACACCTCACATTCCTACACTCTTGAAAAAGTCATTTTCAACACATGTAGTCTGTTACAACAGGCACATCGTGTTCCTTTTCAACACAAAGTATTTTGAATATTTTTTAAAACATGACTTTCTATTAACATGCTGTGTTAAAAAGCAACCCAAGATATGCTGCCCTTCCTAACGTGTTGGAAACGACACATTTTAAGTGTGTGGAAGTGTTTCCCTCCCGTCCACCCTCCCCAAACTGTCCAAACAGGGGCTGCAGACACTAAACTGTTGGCCCAATAATGGCAAACATTTACTGGCACTTGTGCAGATATGAGAAAACTGAACAGACATGAGCATGAAACAATCATTCCACCCACAGGTCAAAAGGCTCAAGAGTCGTGGCGTTCATAGAATGTGAATAGCAACATTTCATATTAGTGCCTACGAGATTGTTGGACATGATTCTGAAAGGACAATTTTACGCTAAATTCAATTTTGAGGCATTATTATAAGCAACCCTGTCTCCTCAATCAACCTAAGACCAATGTTAAGTTGCAAATAATGAAAAGAGCTAAAATGACATCATCTATCAGAAGGGGCAAGACATTTCTGAGACCGGCCACCAACTAAATGCTTGTAAATTTTGGCTGTGGCTATTAAGTACGTCTCCTCTACCAGCCGCTTTGGCAGGTAACCAACTACATGCGGGAGTTCTAAAAAATATATCTTACAGGTAAAATAGTGAAAGTGTTAAATAGTGCTAAGTATTGGAATGATCCAGCCTTGGTGGCTTGTGGATGGAAATGTTTATTTCATTGCCCTGCGAAACCCAATCCATTCTCTCAGTTCATCAAAAGTGTCAAATCGCAGCTTTGTTTTAAATCTCTGGACTTGATCTGTGCCACAGTCACAAAAAGTGTCAAGGGTTGGGAAGAAAAGGCTGATTTTGGGATTGATGTTAGGTTTGAGGATGCATTTGGTGTTTGGAACCATTTAAATATACTCATGTTTTTTCAGTACTTGGTGCCCCCTGTGCTAAACATACAGTGTTCTGAAGTGTTAGCATGCATGGTAGCAATCTCAAATATTGGATACACGGTGTGGAAAAGCAACCAATTTTCTTGTCGCACAAAGGTCAGATAATACAGGGGCTTGTTTGCCAAAAAGTCGACGTATTCCCTGGAAAGAGTTAGGGAAAGCTCATCATTCCTACAATCCGCCTGCTTATACAAGGAGGGGAGAAAAGACAGCGGTACACTCTTAAAAATGTGTTGAAATAACATCACAAAACACACAGATGTGTTGAATAATAATAATAAATGTGTTAAAAGTAGCACACCTTTAAGGCATGTTGGATATTTTTGCCAACATGCCAGTGTGTGTCTAGTTAGGAAGAGCATATCATGTGATTTTGAACACATACTTTTTAAGACTGTAGCGGGGAGGGCGCCGTTCTCTGTCCATGCATTTAAATAGCGACACAGGACAAAGGCTAACACACAGCTAACGCATCGTGGAGAGGAAAATAAGTCACCCAGAGGTTTGCAGCAGTAAATCTCGTCATTTCTCTTTCAAATAGATTTGGACTTATATTATTTTGTTTTGTTTGTTGTTGTTTTTTTTGTGTGTCCATGAAATTCAAATGAAGGAGGAGACCATCTTGACAGGAGTACATTTTGTGGATCACATTCAGACGCCTCTTCTCTCATCTTCTATGCTTCAATGTTGTTGCCTGCGTAGAGCTTGGTCCATGTTCGGGCTGCGGGGGGAGAGACAGAGATACAGTGGTTGTTGTGGATTGGGGGGGGCGGGGGGGCTCAGTGGCTACAGCATGGCACAAACACTGATAAAGTTCAGGGTTTGGTTCCCACCGGGTTCACCCATACTAAAAATGTAAGCACTTATGGCATGACCAATGTTACAGCTTATACCAATACCTATGTTATGAAAAGTTGTCCATCACTGTTTGCTTATCACACTCTTTACCCAGACTCACATGTACAGTCAGATTGCCTGGGTATTTTTTTTCCATACCATAACATTAGCCTGAAATTAGTGCAATATCCCAGCATTTCTAAACAAGTCTAGACCATAACCAATAGGCCTTCTCTTGAGCCACAGCAACACTGAGACAAATAAGAGCAAACTGCCCAGTGGATCACTTTAAAGTCCCATGGAAAAGGAAATGGCAATTCGATGGTGTCTTGCTTCTGTAATTCAACGCATTTCTAGTTAAAACAGAATGTTGGGGCGGGACATGAGGGACTGTTCCAAAGTTGGCGTATTGGACCTTAACAAACATGGGTTTGGATGGGAGACCAGATGTAGGGACTTTACCCAGGCTTGAGAGAACTGACACCTCCAGCTTTAGTGTTGGTTAGTATCAGAGCTGGTGAAGGCCCCACAGTGTAAACTGATGGGATAACAGTATCTGTCAGGGGGAGCAAGGCAGTGAAGCCCAGTGAAGCTGTCACAAATTCACACATTCAAAATGAAGAATTCCAATGAAGTCCACCAGGATGCAACCATCGTGACCACTTTACGTGGATGTTGCTGTTGTAACCAAGCAGAGCATTTTTCATGTTGCAGACACTTGAGAGAATCTGTGGCTGCCTGCTGCAGCCAAATTCAGCACAGCTGATCGTTATGGAGTCTGGAGTGTTAAGGACAAACATAAATCTAATCCCCACCTGTCTCAATGGCTTGGCCTTCGTTTTTCTTCCACTGCTCTGCAACGTCGTTTGCCAGGGGGTCGTCTGGGTTGGGAGCACTTAATAACGCCTGGATCGATAGCAACACTGTACGGATCTGCAGGGCTGGAGACCACTTATCTGGAAAGAAGAAAAGTCCATAAACAGATGCAAGGAAAGAAAAAATTGACAGCTCAAAGGGTCGATGTTGCTTTCGACGTCAAAACAAGAGAAAGCATTGATGTTACACAGCATAGATATACATGGGGAGCCAAGCAGGTACAACATGTCAGTGATGTACACACTTGTCCTCCACTCGTAGATTCCCACCCTTTAGACCAAGAGCAAACCAAATCTAGACATACATTTAGGATTTTTGTTCACTTGTCATGATGGTAGCCAAATCATTTTGCTGCATTTACTGTCAAGACTGTAGAATGGTGTGAGAATCAGAACTTTGTAATGATAACAGACAAACAGAAAGACAGTTAGTATTAGCAGTAGGTAAGCTGTCCCACCCTAGTGCCCAAAAGACCGCTGTGTATTTAAAAGGTCACTGTGTTTATTTATCCAATACATGTTAAAACAATGCTTTTGTTCCTATGTTGTTATTATCAGCAGCAACAGTAGATGAGTAGCATAGTGCTCGAGTGAATGGACACATGTAACAGTTGTAACACAGAAACATGTAACATGCTGAGCACATTAAATGTTAAATGTATATATGTAGTGTGATATGTATAGTCTAATTTCCATCATATGTCTTTCACTGTCCCTCTGCATTGTAGGTGAGGTACGGTTGTCCCTGTATGTCTTGTCAGTATGGACAGTCCGCCTCAGTACAGCGCTCTAAAGTGTGACCAAGCTATAAATAAACAAGTTGTGCAACCTGGAAATTAAAATTGGGTGCACTGGTGCGCCTACAAATAATTGTCTGCTGCAACTTTTGTTAGTGACTTCTTTAAAGCTTTAGAGCATGGCAACCCCTCTCCTGTTGTCTGTTTTGTTCATGCCAGTCAAATGTAAACTGACCCCTTTCCCGGTCAGCAACTTTTTAAAGGTAATTTTTGTTTTAAATATGGGTAATGCCCCCAAAACCGATCACTATATTGATGTTAGGAGCTTTTCTGTAAAGCACTTTGGTACAAACTTGTTTTGTTATTAAAGTGCTATATAAATAAAATTGAACTTGAACTAGGAGGTTTGTTGTTGCACATTAGGCCAGTCTATTTTTCTCCACACTTTGTTTCACTTGTTTTTAGCGCTGTACCAGTGTAAGGGAAAGGAACTTTGCTCCTGCTGTACTATATCCAATTCAACAGATCCTCCCGTTGTGAAAACCAAAATGAAACTTGGGATTTTATGCGCCACACTGCAGGTTTGTAAGGGTGTGTGCTAGACAGTAATTTGATGCATCCAGAATATAAAATGATAATGATTTTACAGCATTGCCAACTCTTCCAACAAAAAAAGATGCTCCTTAAATCTTTTAGAGTGTCTAATTTTTCAGTTTTTGAGTGTGGGAGCTACCAAGCAAAAAGGTTAGCTTAGAGCCCTGCAGTAAGCTGTCAATGAGTTTCTGCACTAATGTGACCAAGACCAATTCATATACATTTATTGTTTTGGGCAGGTTAAGTGATTCCGACATGCACTCTTACCTTTCAAAATGTCTAAACATATTCTTCCCAATTTGTCAACATTGGGGTGGTAGATTTTGGTCATGAATCGCACTTTGGGAGCTGCCATGGGATACTCTTCTGGAAGAAATAGTTCAAGTTTAAAGGTGCCTCCTTCGAAAGGGGAGTCTTGAGGCCCTGCGATGACCACATGGAAGTAACGTGCATTTCCTTCATCGGGCTTAGCTGTGATCCCCGGAACAGGCTCTGCCATCAACCGCTGCGTCTCCTGGAGGTGACCAGAAGGCAGAGCAGGCAGGAAAGCAAAACACAAACACAACATTTCAGAATAAAAAAACATGCACCAAATAAGAATCAGGGAGAAAGTCCACAGACTTTATGACATGCAACAGATGACAATGGGCTAATTCAGACTCACAGCTACACACACACACACACTACAGCATTCCACAAGTTACTGTCTATTAACACAAAGAGAAACTAAAATTTTGTTGGTGCATTGCTCATACAACTCACAACCGTTTGCTGTAATACAAAACACATAAAGAAACAACCACTAGGGTAAAAGAAAATAAATATTTTCATAAAGGCAATAATTTGTTTCATTTTCTTAAAAAACTTTTCATGTAACTTATGACAGCAGTTACTCTGATGTGTATAATAAATTCATATAATCAAAGGTGGACTCTCAACTGAGTTTTGGTGCAATTTAAAAACGCAACTCAATAACACAACATTGTGTACCAGAGAGACCAGCAGAGGAGCAGGGAGTGAGAGGAAGAACAGCATTTTTCACATTTCTACTTCTGATCATGCAGGTGCACTGAAACATCTGCAGCCAACAGGAAGGAAGCTAACTCAACTGTATAGACAACATTATGAATTTCTACATTTGGTTATGATCGCTGCAGTAACAACCTTCTACAAAGGAACCACGATCTTGTTCAGACATAGTGATGTTGTTGTCTGCGATCAAACTTAAAATACAACATTATGTAGCGGAAAAAGCTGCTCGCGCCCACTGCTGGGCCTGGCCCAGCCAAACTTGCGGTGAGGTTTGGGGAAGACGCGGCAGCGCAGCCGGCTTTCACTTCCAGTTTGGTTCTGGCTTTATCTTTGAAACAGAAGTAATAGTTTAAGATTTTCTGTATGAGAAGCATTTATAAATAATCAGAGAGCAAAGGCAGCAATTCACATTAGCGCCAGACATGTGTACCAAGACATGTCTACTGCCACAGCTGCTAGGTAGCTTATTCAAATACATGAGCCCATTCATATTGCTACTGGGGTTTATTACCATTATATATTGTTTTTCAATAAAACAAAAATGCGATCTAAAGGGACGAAAACCACATTTGAGATATAATAACTGATTAGCGCACATATGAAATCACGCACAGCGCTGAAGGGAGTAAACGGAAGTGGCAAACAAAATAGTTACAGACAGAGGCTAGCTAGCCAGCACGATAGCTAGATAAGAGCTACCATGCTAGCCGCGCTAACGTTAGGCTACACGCTGGATGGCAGTGAGTGCACGTCCACATCCACTTTAAATAATCTTTACAATACGCACGCAAGGGCTTATGAGGACATACACATTGTGCGGTGTAAAGTGTACCTTTATAATCCTACGGGGCAAACCGGCCATCTTGTGTTAGCTATTATATTTTTAGCCGTGGAGTCGCCTTCTTCAGGTTGGATTGACTGAGCTCACGGGGCGGGGCCAAATAACACACTCTTCCGGTGGCTTCAGATGACGTATGGGACTGTACTTCAGTCAAAGATTGTCAATGGTTGGAAAGACGAATCACTCAACCTACTCAGTGTAGGCTGGACTGTAAACATAAACAATGTGCTCTATGACAGGGTATCTATAAATGTAAAAAGGTGGTGTGTGGTAGATTACATTAAACAGCATAAGCAAAGCATATTTTGTGTGCAAAATGGCGTTACCATGGCGACCAATCTGGTACTGGTAGAGATCTGAAAATACAGTTATTTTGTCCAAAACTACTTTAGATGTCTTTAATAGAGGAGAGGTCCAACATGAGGCCATATCTCACAACCGTTCCTTTAACGCCAATGTTTTTTTTTTTTTCCTGTTGCACTTGGCGATGATGTTTGCGGCCCCCAGAAATGCAGTCGGAGTGAGACCTCTTGCTTCTTTTTCCTCTCTTGTAGTGTGGAGCTGCAGCAGCGCTTTAGATGTGGTGCATTTATTAAAGTATGGGTGGTTTGTTCAAATACAGTAAGGAGGATGCCAGTTTTCCCTCACTTTAGAGATGAAGAATCTGCTTGCAAAATGTATAATCCCTGAGACAATTCAACCCTTTTTAAATTATAGGGTGTTAAAACACAAAATTTTCCACTTAAAACGTAAAATCTGTAAAACAGAATTCATTTTAAACATAGATCGTTCAAAGATATTTAAGCAGCTCTTCATCTCAAAGCTAGAAACCAGAGAAGCATAACTCTAGTCTAATCTTTGAAGTCATCAAGAGACAAAAATCCTGAAGGTGCTCCATCGCTCCATCGTTAGTAGAGGACCGACTTTATGGACACAGTAACAGTAACCAGGATGATTTTACAGGCATATGGCACTTTGTACACTTTATCACATACCGATTTCAGCATCATTATTTTTACTTTGCAAGTACAATGTGTGCAAGAGGAAAATTCAGTCAGTTACACAATAGAGAATTGACACACTAGTTTCAGGACAAAATATAGTGCAGAAAAACTGTACAGTATGACAGCAGACCTAAACACAATAGAAGTATACATTCAAAGCCAAAGGATTGTGAGTGTTACAACAGCTTCCAACTGAGTGACTAAGCTCAGTTTTGACCAATCAAACCATAAAAAACCTCATGACAACTGACCTCATATTTAGCATTTTATTATACAGCATTGTGACAATAACACAACCAAACATTGCATGCAGTTTTGTGACTCGGCCTCTGAGGAGATGACCTCCAGTTATCTGTCTTTTGGGGGATCCTTCTTTCTGCGTCTCATGTGGTACCTGTGAACAGCGAAACAGAAGACAACTCATTTTGAGCTTTATCCAGGGAAAGGTTTTTGATTAGTGCACATTTTTCAGCACCACCCTAGCTACCACCAAGCTACAGGCCTTCTTAAGCACTCTCAAATGAATGTCTATTCTGTCCCTAGCAGTAACCACAGGCAAACATTTGCATTGAACTCATCACACATGAATACCACAACTGACCTACATTTTGTCAATGGCTTTGTTCATTTCAAAGTGCAACATAAATCACAAGCAATCCTGTGATCAGCAGCACAAGCGGTGATAGATGGAACGATAGTAGATTACCTATTTTTTCCCCCACAGAAAAGCTAAGGTCTCCTCACCATAACATCTGTAGCACAGGACGGATTCAAAACCACATTCCCTTACTTGACACTAGGGCTGCATGACTTCTCAGAAAATATTGTGATCACATTACTGACCTTTCCAAACTGTAAGAGGGTGCTTTTTTTTTCTTCCTCATAGAGAAGGTTTATTTAGACAGCTTCCTAAACAAGGTATCCCTGTGCTGTGCAGAATCCCTTGCTAACAAATCAAGTTGCATGTTGTAGAAAAGCTTTCACTTCACTCAAACTGAGCAAATTCTAACATACCCTTGAATATTTGTTCAAGCTCTGAAAGTGTAATCATGTAGGGAAAGAAAGCTGTGTCCACATGTATTAAAATTAATCTTGTAATTCCAATACTCAGCAAAAAACACACTGCAACATATCGTGCAGCCCCCACTACAGATTATGTATGCGAGTTATCTACAGATTATGTAGGTACAGATTATGGTTACACTACTGATTATGTGTGACAGTATGACAGATTATCTCAGGGATGTGATAAGGAATACAAAAAGCAGGACAAAGACAGGAAAAAAACATCTCCAGATCATTTCTAATAGGAGATTACTGTTGAACGTGCAAAAACCTGAAATCATGGGGGGAAAAAACTCTGAGGAATTAGATTTCTGTATGTCGGTGCTGTGTTATTTGTGTACTTACTGTCCTACTGGATACCAGCGGTGTTTGGTGGTGAAGAACATCTTGCTCAGCTCCTCTATGGTCGGCCCCTGCTTGTCCCTCAGCACCTCCTTGCTGAGGTGAGCCTTCAGCACCTGGTCGTGAGTCTCGGCCACGTTGCTCAGCGGGTCTGGACGCTCTATGGGCTGCAAACATTTACTGCCATCAGCGAAGATCCCTCCATTTCCCCATTTTATAATTCCATTGTTTGACAGACATCAATTCTTAGATATTGAAGATTTATTGCGCACTGATTTACACCTGCAAATAAATTCAGATGCAGCATTTTGGAGTGGATGCACATCATAAGATTTTAACAATTCAGCCTTAAGCCTTCCAAGACAAATTCATTACAGGGTTAAAATCCCACATCACACTGTTTCTCAAGAGGCTTTCTCACAGCACACAGGTCTAAATTAATTAAAATGATTAATTACTTCATTACATCAAGAAATCGTGTAGTGTGTATATTCTAAGATGTACAGACAACTGATGACCCTGATATTTATGAGACTAGAAAACACACTCCTACCTGGGTAAGCTCATAGGGAACGTCGACCGACGGATGGTAGCACACTATGGTTTTCCCATCTGAAGTCGCACCGATTTCTACGTTACTAAATTCAAGAGATTGTCAGGTTACTGTCTTGATCGCAGGAACACAATTTCTGACAAAGTACAATCAAAAACTCACTAATAATGATAATACAACCTTGTCACAACATTTGTTACACATAGTGGTGGCTACAGTCCAACTTTTTGATTTGGAAAAGTATAATACAATGTTTCCTCTGTATTAATTCAGCAGTGGTGCTACAGTAACTACAGTAAGAAAAATATAGACGCAAGCAGCCATTAGCTGATTTGGTAATAATATAATGCTCAAACTGTAGTTAATTGTTTCTACATTATACACTGAATATACAAAATATGAGGTACATCTTCCTGATTTTGAGTTGCAGTCCTTTTTGCACAATCCACATCTCAACTGTCTCAAAGCTTAAAATCCTTCTGTAACTCGTCTGCTTCTCTTTATCCACATCTCCTCCTTTGTGATTGGTATAGATTTAATAAGGGAAATCAGTAAGAGATAATCGCTTTTACTTGGATTCACCTCATCAGTGTACTTCATGAGAAGAGTTAGTGTCCCTAATATTTTGTACATTCAGTGTATTATTGACACACCTGGATGGTGTACCTAATGGGGGCTGCTTGTCAAAAAAAAAGGATTTATACCAGTGTTTACATGGGGCTTGGTGCCCAATCTAGACTAAATATAGGTGCATTTTTGATCTTCTTTGAAATGTTAATTCCACATGTAATTAACTGGCTGACACACCTGCCGGGGCCATCAAGTGAAGGACCAGAGACACTTGACTTTTGAAGAGCCGGCACCAAAGATGCTGCAACAGATAACCAATGAACAAACAGGTAAGATATACCAATATCATACATATAACAAGATATATTAGCTAGATGAACACTTAAAGATCTTAGCTAAACTTCATGGATCAGATCTGAAAGCATAAATACACATTAAGACATAATGCACGTTAGTCTTATGATCTCAAACCGTTCAGTCTGGATTTGAGAAAACAAACAGGGCTCTCACAAAAACACCTTGAGACCAGAAAGCACCGCCAAGACTTCCACCATATGAAGTTATGAGACACTTTCTGGAGCTGCTCTGTTAAATAGAAATAATAGACCTCCTTCACTGATAGAGACACAGTTGTCCAATCAACAGGGATGATCATTCTGTAGCCTGAGGAAGGGAATGAGTAAGTGAGAGGGTTGCTGTGTTTGAATTGTGTTCAGTAAGCTATTCTCCACACACTGTTTAGGGATATTTCCATGGAAAACCTTCACAGCCAACACTTTGTGGAACTGGAAACACAAATGCCTTTGTTCTGAGTTATAAAACTTTGGAGAGCACACTTATCTATTTATAAGTTACAGAAACTTCTCAGAAATCCTCATATTCACTGTGATGTTGTTCACAATACAGAACTGTCTGCCCTAATATGAAATGAATCTTATTCGCGTGTAAACCCTCACAGAAGGTCCATAATTCAGTCTGACATTCGCAGTCAGTGCAGCAGCTCCACCAAGTGTCTCCATAACACCGCGGGTTGGACTCTTGGTTGCTCATGTTCATAAACACTGGCCTGTCTTAGGTCATTTAAATTATTTATAATGAATGATGAATAATGAACTGTGGATTACGTTGGACTGCTAAATTAGGAGTTAAAGTAAAAAGCAAGGTTAGCTAGCTTTTCCTCCCACCACCGTTGCGTTTAGCTCGTCTACGTTCAAGTCACTGAAATAAGTGTTTCCTTCAACAAACACCTGATCAAATATATAACGGGAGAACTTACTTTGTGCGTGTCTCAGTTTTGTTGTGTTAGGAAATCGCGAAAGAAGGCATTTTAACCTGCACAAATGACCCGACGCCATGCTCAATAATTATGTCCGACACTGTAATAGTTCCGTGTAAACATTCCGACTCAGTTTAGTTCCGCCGTACAAGAGACAATCACAGAACTGCCATTATTTAATGAACAGTGCGCTACAAAATTGAAAATGTTGTCTCCAAACCGCTACTCAAAAGTATTACATTTTTTTGGTGAACAAAATATATATTTTTATTATATAGTATAATAACATGCGATTTGTATGTTTTGTCCAGGGATAATGTTACATGCATCCTATACAGTCTTACAATATAATTTAGGTTAAACTGTGGAATAGTCTCCCTGAAAACTTTAGATCTGCTGATTCGGTTGGTTTGTTTAAGAATGTTCTTACTTAAAACCCACTTTTACTCGCTAGCTTTTTATTTTGATTGGTCAGGTGTGTGTGGATGTATGTATACTCATGACTGTGTGTATGATGTGTGTGTGTGTGTCCCTGTGTATGTCTACAGTACTTATTTTAGTTTTCTTCTCATATGTGTTTTTATTGTTCTTGCATTTTTATTCTTGTCTTTTATAAGCAATTTCTGTAAGCACTTTGGTACAAAGTTGTTTTATTTAAATAAACTACATATATATACTATTATACTATATAAATAAACTTGAACTTAAACTAGTTTTACATTATGCCCAAAACTCAGCTTGGAATCATTCTTTTTAGTGCATGTACTTAATACTTTGACATGGCACATTCTGTATCCTTTGATTTCCATATTTATCTGACAAAACATACATAAAGAACAGTGAGATCCCAACTGTTGGATTGTGGCATCATAATATTTAAGAATCAGAACCCAAAGTGCTGAATTTGGGCCCAAACTGGAGAGCTGCCAACATGAAGCCAAAGAGGAGGCTGTAGCACCAGCAGTCACCTCCACAAAATGGCAGCTGAGCACCAAGGTTATCGATTTGACCTCCTACTGGATCCATCTCAGTACACCACAGTTCCTCCCCCGCCAGAGGAGGAGGAACAAAAGGGAAAGGCATCACTAACACCCCAGCCACAAGTTTTCAACGCCTTTTGTCTTCCTAATCTGACAGAACAGAGGATTCGTGCACTTCTCATGGCCTGGGTTCGAGCCAAACCGCTTCTTTCCCCTTGTGTGGTTCGGGGGATGACCATCACCTCTGTAACCTGCGAGGTCGCTTACTGCTACAAGCTAGAGACCTTCACAGAGAAAAGGTCGGTGTGCTTGAGGTTCGAACCCCACTCCAAACGAATTGTCCCTCTCCCGCAAACTTGGGAGGAGGAACCCAAAGAGGCGCGGCCGTGGAGGGTCACGGTCAGCCCAGACCAGATGTTCACCGACCAGGTTTTGAAACGCCGCATGGCTCACACAGACAGAATTACGCCATGTCCCTTCTGTTCGGGAGAGAAGAGGGTGGTATGCAAGTACTGCTGCGGCTCGGCTCGAAGGCCGTGCGAAGCGTGCAGCGGGCGCCGACCGTGGGCCAGGAGGATCTGCAGAGAGTGCAGGGGGGAGAGGCTGGTGCCCTGCGGCCCCTGCATGGCTCTGGGACACGCGTGCTGCGACATGTGCGTGGGCAAAGGCCTGCTGTGTTACTTCGATGAACTCATGGTGGAGTACCACTGCCACGCTGACCACTACCTCTATGAGAAGACTGGGGGCATTCCAGGGACACTGGTGGCACACGCGGTCGGTGATGTCATCTACAGCGCCGGCGGCCTCCAGGTTCGGCCGATCACCGGCTTCCCCGCGGAGAAGGTCAACGCCGCTTCTCAGGATCTGGTGAAAGCATCCGTGACCGGCTGGCTCGACCGCAGGATCGTTCAGCAGAGACACCAGCTGAAAGCGGTGCCCGTCACCTGGGTCCGGTACCGCTGGAGGGACACGGCCGGGTCGGTCTGCATCTATGGAGCCGACCTCTCCGTCCACTGGACACACTACCCACGCTGCAGGGTGAGATGTTTCCCCTGCGGCTGACGACGGACCGTGCTCTTATGTGGGACATCACCACAAGGAAATAAAAGCTTTCGCCTGTTAAATACCACCATGTGTTGAAAAGTTCATTCATTTTGTCAAGTGATTCTATGAAGGTATTTTTAATATTACATTTTACCGGGAAAGTCAGGTATCCAATGTTACAATGTAAATTGTCATAGTATCATGTATTTGTCATGTGAAAACGGTTTTCAGGTGATAGTAACATGACTATGTACTGCAATATTTGTTAAATGTACAATGAAGGGCAAACTGAAAGGGATCTCAAAGAAATATAAACAATGATCTCTGTCTGACCTGGATCTTTGCATCCAAAATTTGCATTTTCAACATTTAAGATAAATTATACAGATAAATTCAGATATATCCACTTATATGACTAGAAGAAACCTGTTTACAGGCCTTTACTTTTGTTGACACGTCTTTGAGTATGCACCATCATTGATGCTAAATGATTTGTTGTGAGAGAAACGTTGGAAAAAATTCAAAAGTCTTTCAGGTCTTCTTGGCCCCTTCTTGGACACTTTGGCCACTCTTTCAAGTCCTCAAAAGATTACAATTCCATTTAACCCACTACCTTTGCCAGGAAATGAAGCATTGCACTATAAGGAACATGGAGCTATATGGAACAGCCTAACTGACGTTTATTGGCTGTTGTTGGATCCAGAGTGTCACTGGGAAACTTCCATATCTGCTGTGGCCGCACTGCTGGAAGCCTCTGATGCTGTATTCACCACCAAGCGCTCTCGACTGCCAAACACCTCAGCCACTAAAGGCAAACAGACACAAATAACATCAGAACACTGCAAACAATATTAAATTTACAATTAACATTATAAATGTCAGTCAATATATATTGCTTAATCACTAATCCAGAGGTACAGATAGAAAATAGTTTTGCCAGCTTATCATCAACAAATGTGACTGGAATAAACATGTTTTCGCAAATAGTTAAGTAACTTGCAAGGATGGAGAACAAGCTGAGCCACAAGCTGTTAAACAGCATTTTGTGATTTCTGTGTGTTGTAAAGATAAAGGAAGATAGTTTAGTGTGAAATGTACCTGCGGCGACGTCACTTATGTCCCAAACCCGCAAGCCATCCCTCTGTCCTCCAAAGGCGTAGACGAAGGGCAGATCAGGGCAGCATGAGGCACAGAACAGCACACCCTGTTTACAGATGAGGAATGACATCATTACAACACCTCTTTATCGCCATGGAGATGACCTATCCCTATCAGAGGAGTTACATTACAAAAGAGACATGCACATGTGAAAAAGATGCATCTATACTTAGACAGCGTGAAAGTAAAGCAGTATTTAGCTTTTTATTTCCAAGCATTACTTACAAAATAGTTACTTTCTGGGGGAAGAAATCCTCTGTTTGTGAAATTGTGATTGATGAGTTTGACATAGTAAAATGTTTCTCAAATGGCCCTTGTTCCTTCATTGACAGGCATGAAAGAATTAAAGTGAAGGACCTGCATATACATAAGTACTTACCATCTTCATATCCCGTGAGTGCACCAGACTGGGTTTGTTGCCCAAAATGTCCCAGATCTTCACGTGTTTGTCTGCTGATGAGGTGACCAGGCAGCCTTTAATCTGGCTACTAAGGTCCAAACCTGCAGAAAAATAGATTAGTAGTGATTTTTCATAGTCCAGTCATTGTCATACCTTTAGTACATCAGGTCTATATAAAAACACATTAGGTATATCTAATACCAAGGAACCTATGACACTTGGGCGTGGAACCAACTTTTTTATTAACAGTCAACAGTAGCAAGCGCATTTAGAATTTCACCAGCAAGTTCATTTCTTAGCAGTGGAAATAGTTTAAAAGACACACAGCAGAAGGCCTAGTGCTAAAGCATTTGAGCTGTGGTTTTTATATTCTGCACTGATGAAAGGAATGAAAATAGAAACATTTGGGAAAAAAACACTAAGCCTAAACATTTTTTTGGGGACTGTGGCCAATTTTCATCTTTAAACATCACATCCATAATTTCCCCTACCTGACACCTCTTCATCGTGTGCCTTCAGTGTGAACACAGGTTTATCTGAGCGAGCGTCCAGACAGTAGACAAAACCGTCCTCTGTGCTAGCCTGAAACACAACCACAACCATACAGCTGGACTTAACCACTGAGCTTGTAAGAGAAGGAAATAGAAGAGGGGTAAAAGAGGCCAAGTGCACAGTGACCATGGACAAAAGTTACGCCCCAACTGTATTTATTAATGCTCTTAAGAAACATTAAAGATATGAAAGTAATGGAACAAGTCTGAGGCCTTTCAGTGTAGTTGTACTTTAATCTTTGTATGGATAATTATTTGTGCTCTAACCAGTACCTAAGAAAAGAACTACAACCTACGGTATGGACAAAAGATAATATGCTACTGACAGAACTGGAAGTGTCACTCCCAAGGACAAATGCGCTTGTTTATGTGTCTAAACCACAGTTATGTAATGCTGTTGTGCAAAGGCTCAAGTGATCTGGACAACATCCGTGTTTGTAACAGCAAGCCTGGGAGTTGGCATGACAAACACAGAGAGCTTCTCAGACAATGTCACCACCTGAGATAAACATTGTTTTAGGGTTAGTTTACCAATTCTGTCATTCATTTGGGTGTGGGGTGAAGCTGAAGAAGAGTCAGCAGAAACATTAAGGCTTTGATAAACAGGCAACATTTTGATACAATGTAGATGGACACAGAGACGACTTTTCAGACTGGACTGACATCTACTGGTTAAAAGCACGCTATTGCAATTGCAATCTGCTATTGGCTGATCTTTTTAAGACCGACACCCCTTTTGCAACATACCCTTATTCTTTAAAGCCCATTGATTGTGTCCCATTTGGCAGTATGCAAAGTGCATGTGTCA
This sequence comes from Centroberyx gerrardi, assembly GCF_048128805.1. Lineage (NCBI taxonomy): Eukaryota > Metazoa > Chordata > Actinopteri > Beryciformes > Berycidae > Centroberyx > Centroberyx gerrardi. The sequence goes on from NC_136020.1 coordinate 12,796,721, forward strand.
TTTGGCTGTAAACTGGGAGAAACTCATTGCTGGAGGCATCGTCATGGTTCTATAAGCACCGTTGTAACTGTCACTCAACGTCAAATAACTTGGATTCCAGTGTAATAACAACACTTGAAGAAACGATGCAATTTTAATGTTTCCACAGTTAGCATATGCCCTGCATGCCTCCAAAATGAGTAAAGAAATATGCGTGACACTGACTTTTGTTGCATATTCCTACCCAGTCTGAAGCCACCATCACCATTTCCTCAAAAGGTTGCCCATAAATCATCCTCTGTAAAGTGAAGAGGCGACGGCGACCACCTACCAGGAAGTTGCAGGGTGAAAAGTGGTTCCAGACCAGCCTCTCCACTTGACCGCTGAACCTCCAGGTACGGTAGCTGTTGTCTGGACTGCGGCAGTCATACAGGACAGCCGTCCTGCACGGGAGAAAAGCTCAGGCTGAAACTCATTCTGAATGGGAAACAGCTAAACAGTCAGCGGTAACGATGCATAAAATTGACACAGCTAGTGTTTTTTGCTTTTTACCTCATTTTATATTCAAAAGTAATGACATTATTGGATGAAACTTACTTGTCATATGATCCTGATATCAGTGTCTGAGCCTCAAAGGGGTGGAATGCTAACGTTTGAACCTGAAAGAGACCAGACTTTGTTTCCCAGAAGCCGAAGCCTGCAACAACTAAAGCTGTAACACCAAATACACAGTGTGAATTACATTCAGCATAATCTTTTTTTTTTTTTTTTGAATACCTTATCGCTTTGCCTGCGCAGAGTCGTAGCTGGTTTGCACTGAGACAGATCCCACAAGATAACTGTTTCGTCTGCTGATCCACTGGCCAGGACATTCCTGTTGAGAGAAGTTTGTTTTTAGAGCAAAAGACTTTAAATGTCCTCATGGAGGTAATTTCACTTGCACCAGAAACACATACACAAATACATAAACACATGTACAGTTTCAGCATATCAAAAACGCATAAAGGATAAGCATAAAAATCTGTATGACACCAATTCCACAAGCATCAAACACATTTCAAGTGCAATGCAGCTCTGGCACAAAGGTCTAAAGTGCAATGATGTAATGAGTACATGATAAGAACAATTTAATTTATGCACTTCAGTAATACTGTGCATGTAGAGTACATAACTGTTGTATTTTATTCCAGTACTAAATTAGATTACCCTCAGATCACTGACCTGACCACTCTGTTCCAGGATAAGTCCAGTACTGCATCTGTGTGTCCCTCTACAGGCTCTGCTGCTGCCTGGCATCAACAGGAACAAGGAGGAATGTGTTCAAGAAAGTGTAAAGGAGCAGGAAATAATGGGGAAACGTAGGAATCTCTACGAAAAATTATGTAAAAGATAAAGAACAAAAAGTAAGCAAAATCACCAAAAAATGTGTTCAGAAATCCAAAAATACAGGGAAAAAAAACAAAAAACAAAAACACATCCCTCAACAAGTCACCAAACTGGATTATAATCATATTATGCTTCAATTGCCTTTCAACTGACTCAAGCCAAGACATGCCCTTAGTAGTAAATTATTATTATATTATTATATATGCAAAAATTAAATTTTAGGTCTTCTTTTTGAGTTCTTATACCAAATCAAGACTGAAATAACTGACAAAAATGCAACATAGTTAACCACTGACTTACAATTTCACCTTAAATTTTGACCTGATGGAAGTAAAAGTTAATACACCCGGCTCTCACTATAGAGATGCTAGCATAACATTATGAGACACCGACCAGGCTCGTACCTTTTTGCTCTTTTTCTTCTTCTTGGAGGCCTTCTTACTCCCCAGGGTGAAGACCGGCTCCAAGCAGTCCACCACATCCAAGTCCCAAACGTCTATCTGTGGAGTCATGTTGCCCACAGCAGCGTAGTTTACTGCAGAGAAGACACACAGAGAACATGAAGGTCAGGTCAGTACAGAGATTTGTGCATGTGAGATAGGAAAATAGCGGGGACAGAACGAGACTGGTGGGGTTCTGTCAGGATGGGACTGCTTGGGTTTGGGTCGGGGCTTAAGATCAAAAATAATGTTGAATAATACTGTTATTAGCAATTCTTTATTGTCAAATGAATCTCAGGCTTTATTTGGGTGTGGACTGATATTCATGTGCTTCTCAAGGCCAACTCGAGCTCTACGTACCTGGTCCTTCTGCAGGGTTGGGTTCAAAGTTCAGCCACTCCACACACAGCGGGTACGCTGGCAGCAGAATATCATGATGAACGTACAGAGAATCCTCCTCAGAGTTGTAAACTGTAAAAGTGACAAGTGATCCTTGAATATGAATTTAGGAATTCCCCAAGATTATTTCTAATGCTAAATTTTGTAGTAAAAGTTTGGGGAAAGATGTTAGTGAGTAATGGCACCAGATATTTAAAATCACCTTAAAATCACACATATGCATTTAGCTTATGTTCTTAGCCAAAATGACAGTATCCAGGCAGACAGATTGTGTGTCCATAGCATATTTACTCCATGTCATCTCATCACATCCCATCCTAAGACATTTACCATGGATCTCCAAATTGCAGCAGTCCTTCTCTGCCCTGCCTGTGAGGATGAGATTGTCAGTGGTCTTGATTTGGAAATCGTCTCGCTCATACTGGTCCTGGAGGGAAGAACAAAGACAGCTGCGCAAGTCAGTTCAGTCCTTTCAACACAAGATATAACCTGTTTAAACATGTTTTAACCTGTTTTCTGTGAACACAACTCAATGTTGAGGGAGATGCAGGAGCCACCAACATCACCTGACACATGAGTCCAGACAGACCATTGAAATGAAAATCAAAAATCAGTGGGTTGGAGTATTAATGCCAGGCTTTAGGCTCTGACTCGCACTAGAGCCACCCATACTAAATGTGTAGTACATACATAATATATAGTACATGTGCATGTAAGGCGCTTTGGACAAATGTATCTGCCAAACGGCAGCAATATAGAGAGAGCACTCACTGTGTCTTTGATGGTGATGTAAGGATCCTCCTCGTTGGAGCAGAAAACAGTGAGTCCAGCCAGACTGTCACCAAGATTAGCCGTCACTGTACCAGAGGGAGACACACAGACAATACAGAGTCCATTTTTATTCTCTCCTCATGTCTGTGACCTCAGTTTAAAACAGACAGAAGTCTGTTTTAAAGTCTGAAATCTTTCAAATATGCATTGCTCTTTGTAAAGCATTCAAATGCTGAGGGGAAAAAGATGATAAAGCACAATGAACATAAAGAAGCTACTGTTTGTACAGGCCAGAGAAAAAACAAGGAACAAATAAATGCAGCAGCCTCACCTGAATCCTCTTCATCGTATCTATCCAGGCCGTACTCCGCCAGCTCGTCGTCTTCCTCCCTCCCTTCTTCATTCTCATCCCGTGGGACTCCAGCAGCCTCCGCCTCCGTCGTGACATCACTCAACTTCTGCTCTCCGCCGATGCCCTCGTCATCGTCCTCTTCATCCTTGCCTGCTTGTTCCCTGATAGTGGAGGAGAAAACACATCACTTCAGCTCCAGCTGTGGATGAAGGGTATTCAGGGAGGAACGATTACAAGAACAATAGGGGTCGGGCAGAGGGGGGGGGGGGGGGGACTGATGAGAGGTAGACACTGGCCCAGCTCTCATTAACTGGGAAACTTTTGAGTGCTGACATTGCAAGATAATGATACTATCGACAGATGAAAAGTAGACACTCCATAATGTGTAAGTATTTATAATTTTTGTCACCATACCCCAGCTCTTCTTTTGCTTCAGTAATGATGCGCTGTAGCTCCTCTTGGCTCAACTCAACCTGAGTTTGGATAAAGAAAACGGCTCAGGTAAGCTGATGAGTTTAAGTGTTTGAAGCTATCAATATACATAACACAAGGTCGAGAGATCATATGATTATAAACGCCATGGGATCTGACATTCACACCCTCAGCTGAAAGTTACTTACTAAACAAGCTACGTTTTGTTTGAGTTGACAATTTGATGTGCGACATTATCTGTAACGCCGGCTATAGATGTAAAATACATCCAGACAGTTTTAGAACAGACTGTCATTTAAATTAGCGTGTCCAACTTTCAAAGTAGAGTGAAACTGTCTTGTTGACACATTAGCCGCTAGCTACTCGGCTAACTTTAGCCTGCTAGCTGTGTGCTACTTACTTTCTCAGGTGTTCCCTTGGCAACGCCTCGCTTCACCCATCCGACACAAGTAATCTGGGAGCTCATTGTCGCTACACGGCTTGGTTTAATAATCAAATAGGATAAAATGTACAAATACACGCTGTATAACCAGACTGTCTCAGATCATGCACGGTGGGCGTACATGTGAGTTGAATTGGGTCCTTCAAGCTGCGTCGCATCTTGATGACGACGACATAAACTTTGAATAATCTGCCTGATCAGAATATAGAAGAAACTAAAACCACCCACAGCCGGTGTTGGGGAGTTTCACTACATGTAATAAAACCACCACTTTAACCGCATCTTGCAGTAGCTTGTAGGTAGTTCAACGAAATTCAAACTTGGCTAGTGTTTTTAGTATTGTATTACTTTTCCCCCCATTTTGAGGCATAGTTTACTGCAACTGGCAACTATTTTTGGCTGTAAAACAGAAACCATACCTCTGTACTCAATGGGATCTGCATAATACAACCAATGAAATGCTGTGTTCCCCTCTTCAGAACACACAAACAAATCAAACTAAAATTGGGCTATAACTTCTACTTCTCATGAGACCAAAACTTCCATTCTCAAACTGCTCAAGTCACCTCTATTGAATAACGTTTAACAAAATCTACATCTGAGATTTATGGTGAGAGATGGCAGAAAAGAGAAAGCGCGTAGATTGAGAGGGAGCCTACAGGGAAAGTTCAAGACATCATTGAAACCAGCAAGATTTCTTCCTGAAAATTGGCCTGAGAGAGAATCAGATGTTCTTGTCTGCTGAGCAAAAGACTTCCTCTCTCTGGCTCGAACCACCAGCAGATTAACAGAAATAGAGACGATATGGTGAGAATGATGATGGTGGCAGATTGTCAGCAATGATGTAGTGATACACAACGCATTTAAATGTTGTAGCAAGCACCCAGCCACACAGCAGGACCAAGCCTCTGGATGGTGGAGATAAATTATCAATTCATATTGATGAAAAAAAGCTTCTTGTTCTACAGCCTGAAACCATTAGATGTGAGATGAAAAATAACCCAGTGGATATACAAGATGATCCAGCTCTTACAGCTTTATACTGGATTTCATCGGGTACGAAGAGATTTCTTTTGATTGATACAGATTTTTGAATCAGAAACAAGAGGCTACATTTTTATAAAACACCATTTAATAGCAAATGTATAAAACACAAAAGACAATGCCGATATACATCATATAGGCTGTAGTAGGCTATATATATATATATGTTGTTTTTGCATACATGTTGGTTATAGTACCTTTAGTTAAATCACAAGGGGAGGCAATAACACAGCAGTGGTATTGATGTACGATTTTAGTAAGGTCACAGGAGATTACATTTCTGTATTGTTTATTCATAAAACATACAGTCAAAATGTTGTGCAATAATTTCAGAGAGAGAGAGAGAGAGAGAGAGAGAGAGAGAGAGAGAGAGAGAGAGATACTCGCCTATTAACTAAACCACTAAATAAGGTTGGGGTCAATTCAAAATATAAAGTGGTGCTGCATGAAAGAACCTTCATTCTCAAAACGTCCTTATACACACTGGTAAAACAACCCTTTCATGGTTAAAGTTTTCCAGTTTTGAATGTAAAGGTTTACTTGCTGAATTGATTGTACTGAAAGTAAAGTGACCCCCCCAGTCTGTCACTGAACAAATATAACCAGAACGCTTAAGGCACACAGTCTGTAGGCACATTTAAAACAGTGTAAGTCCAAGATCTATTCCAACTATAGCTGTGACCACTGTAACATTGTGAGATATTGGTCAGATCACTATATAGTTAGAGTAACAATGATGAAAGTGCAAAAAAAAAAAAGCATGTCATCATCAGAACATTGCATTCAAAAGTTGTACATCGTTGGCAACTTATAATACTAGTATTTGATAGTGGCATTTTCCAAAAACAAGTACCATCAACTGTATCAACTGCATATGATGGCTTTGATCCTACAGCTTACAGCTCATCGGAGACAGAGCGTGACACTAACACTGCCAGGGTTACAGGTTTGATTACCTCTGAGCCAGCCATGCTAAAATCACATGCAATCATAGACAGCTTTAGATAAAAGCATCCAGAGGAGCCCATCTGATAACAGCAATGACAACAGCACAAGGGAAAGTTACAGCAGATCCTGTGTACTTGGTCAGTCTGAGAAGCCGGTCTTAGCAGAGGGTCAGAAACAGAGTCCCAGCTCAAATGGATGCTGGTTGTTCTGATGAAGAACCATAAAAGTTTGTCAGAATATTATCATCGCCGGTTTTGTGGGAAAAGGACACATCTAGGGACGAGCAGATAGAGGACAGACTTCCATCCCCTGAGGAAACTTTGGACGAGTGCAGGACCGCTTCTTCTCAAGGGTTCCTACACATTTTCCTCTTCAAAATTCCAGGTCTTAATTGCTTGATTGGTATTTAATATGATGCATGCCCATAGCAGATGAGCAATGATTATCTATAAATGAAAATTATTCTTTACAACAAGTCTGAAATGACTTGTTGTCAGTATGTTAAAATGTTAGTATACTACAAAAAAATGTGTAGTCAGAGTGAAAAACAGCTTTTTTGATACTTGTGTATCAAACATTAAGACCTGGAAATAACCGATCTCTTCCTTTGTACATTCCCAGACTTTCCGGATGTGTGCAGGAGCCCAGTTTCTTTACTGTCAGAAATCAAGATCCATCTCCTCTTTCATCGTGTCTTCCTCTGTGTGTTTGAGGATCTGGTCAGCTACTGGTTTCAAACGTTTGGTCACCAGCTTGAGGTTGGCCTCGTGGAGGATGACCTGGGTCAAGTATCTCTCTCGTTTGATCTGCTCTTTGACAGCGTTCGGGACGTCTGGGATCACGTAGGACAGGATGAACTTGGTAAGGTAAACAATGTGCTGTAAGGAGAGGAAGAAGAAGACGCCTGTATTAGTGTGTTTTAATAGAAAATAGGCCAGTGGGAATGATTTAATACATGGATTTATTAGCCCCCGTTGCAATTTTTCAGATGAAATACTGATGTTGTAAGAGTTTAATGGTCACTACTGTTAGATTTATTGTGGAAAATCAAATGAATCTTTTATTGGGGGAGGAACAGCATGCACTTCAATAATTGTCTTCAATGAGGAGCGCTTAGCCTAGAAGCATCAAACATTTTAAGTGTCAGAGAGATTGCTCATCAAGCTCTCACTCACCTCTACAACAATTATAAAAGCCATCTTGGCAGCGATCACATGCCAGTAGTAGATACTGTACTCATACTCTCTGTAATGGCCGGGAGGATACCGGAAATCTCGATACCTAAAAAAAGGAAAACATCAGCTGTTAAATGGCACCAAAGATCAGCTTGGAAACCCATTTGAAAAAAAAAAAAAAAAAAATTCCACTTCTTTTCTTCAGAACTCCAAAACATCCAGCCACCCAACTGTTGCTGACACTAATCGTCTATCCAACTTGCCATATGAGTTTGTTTCTTTTCAAAGCAATCTGCATATGATGAAGTTGTGTTTTGTCCTTAAGATACATACTGATCTGTGGTCATTTTTTGCAATTTCCATTAAAAGTAAAGATGGTAAAGTTTGCATGTAAGCTGGCTAGCTGACTCTGCTCAAAGGCAACATAATTGTCAAACCGCTGCAGGAATAGTTAATAGTTAATTTCCAAAAAGCTATATATCTATTTTGAAGAAATCATTACCTAAATATTATGATTAAATATCTCTAGAATTCAAAGGAACCATGTGTGTGTCATCTAATCTATAAAAAGGTATAATTTTGCCCAGCAATGACTTAAATTACCAACTTACCTTTAAATAGTATTCAAATTTGTTTTAATTGTGCTAACGATCATTTTTAAAGAATATTAAGAATCACATTTTTCAAATGGTGGATATGGTGGATCAAAACTCTTCAATGCTCTTCAACTGTACAAAATCCCTCCAGGGAAAATTGGTACTGCAGAGAATCCAGCATGAACACATGATATTGGGATCAATTTGTCAACTGCTGTGTACCTGCAGGAGGTGGTGTTTTTGAACCAGTAAGGCATGTTCAGGGGCCTGCTCTGGTTGGTGAAGTCATCAATGTTGAATATAGACAGGGTGCTGTTGATGTAGCCCTCCATGGTGTGGTGTGAGTGCTCTCCATATGGATACACAGAGAAAGACCAGTAGTACACCAAGCGTGGGATCATGTCTGATGTAAAAGCAATGATCATGGCCTGTTGAGACACCGGAAAACCAAGTAAACACACTGAAAGCAGGAATTTGACATGTGGCATTTGACATGTAAATGCTACTAACACAATCAGTCAAGAGTGCTTTGAGAAAACTGAAATATTTGATATTATATACAAGCAGAACACTATGTGAGGTCTTCTATGGCCTTTGTACTGTGTGTCATTTTGATATTGCTGACATGAACACACTGAATGTAATTATCATCTTTAATAGTAATAAAGATTATAATAGTCTTTGTCTCTATTATAGTGCTTTTCAAAAAATAGAGTTTACAAAGCTGCTTTACAGATAAAAGAACAGCAAAGGAATGAAATAACAAAGCAATAGAAATACGAATAAGAGAATAAATGGAAAGGATAATAAAAAAAATCCTTAGTTTTAGATGGTTGTTTCATAGTGTGGACATTCCACATGCCTGTTTTGATCTTATGTTTTGACTTGAGCAGACAGAAGAGCGAAGAGCCAAAGCAAAAAGTACAAATATATTAAAAAATACCAAAAATTGGCAAATAATGGAGATTCCAACAACATGACGAGACATGACATCACATGACATGCAGGTGTGGGAGTCTGAGCAGTTACTTACATTTGTTGCCACAGCCAAGATGGCGACGCCCTGGAGAATGGGCTGCCAGGCCCCGATGTCCTGTGCCTTCTCCGGCACCATGCGGCGAAACTGAGTGGTGATTTTCCAAGCATCGACCCGGATCTCAAACAGGTTGTTGACCAGCGCCAGGACCGGGGCCAGAGGGAAGGAGGCCACAAACAGGGTCACAAAGCCGAACTGGATCACTGCGGGAGACAAGATACACGCATAAAAACACGAGGAGTGTGACTGTCAAGGTGTGCAGCTATGAATGTGAGGGAGGGGCGGACAGAAAAAACACATACATGCTCCTACATGCTCAGCACATATAGAACAGCAAACCTTGACTGGATAAATAAAGGCACAGCAGTGCATATAGAGATGTAAAGCCACATGCTGCTTGTGTGCACACATTACAACATGCATGGGCACACACACACACCCACTAGTTAGTCTTACAGTACATAGTGTCTTACCCACTGAACTGAATCATTGAATTGTAAGGGTTAAATTCAACCTTTTTTCTCTTACCCATCTCAAGATATTCATAGAACAGTCCTAGTTTTCCTATGGGCTGGAGCTGGTAGTCCTGTTCCCAGCGAGGAATCACCTTCTCTGAGCCCACACGCGTGCAGTAGCGGAAAATCAAATTCTTCACCCACCTGTGGAGGAGGAGACGAGAGCATATCAACATGATGTCACTTGTACTTTTTATGTGTTCCTTCTTGTTGCATGTTATGTATGTGGCGATGCAGAGGTTCAGCTTCTGGCTGCTTACGGTAGCAAGACCTCCTGGATGTTATTCCAGATGGCTTTTCCACCCATGATGACGGTGAGCTGAGTGGTCAACTCAATCAGACAACCGCCAGGATCACACTGCAAAAACAAGACAGTCAAAAATACACAAGCGAGTGAGTTAAGCAAGTAACGGACAGACGGACATATGGACAGATAGAGTGATAAAGATAAAAACTTGTAACCAAAAAACACTGCCACTGGAAAGAGAGTGCACTGTTGTTTCTGCCCACCAGGGGAGACTAAAGCTTTGGGCTGCAGGATTTGTTCGACATGGACACAGAGCAAACATGATGGACAAACCGTACCTCCTCGTTCCGGTACTTTCCCAGTAGATAAACAGGCCGTCCGGGATAGCCGACCACTTTTCCCTTGGCGAAGGCGATGTAGAAACAGGAGGAGTAGTAGTTGACGAATTGAAAGAGGAACATCTTCAGAGTCAAACTGTTCTCGTACTCCGTCTTCGTCCGTGGAAGCTCTGTTATTGTGTGGCAGATATGATAAGTACAATTCAAATTAAGTTTTCAACACAAAATGCCTTTAATACTTTTGATTTTCTGTCAGTACTAGACCTCAAAATCCAATAACACTCGTTCTAGATTCATTCATGGAAGCGTCAAAAAGGATTTAAATAGTTTTCTGTCCTTGTACTGTGAACTGTCTTGTTGATTTGGCTCTGCGCCAATGTCACCAAAATTCGGATTTGGATTCAGATGCCTCACCGAAGTTGGTGATCCAGATGGCGACCCTCTCGTAGAGGATGTTGAGGACCATGATGACGACGAAGCTGATGATGGAGGCGGTGACAGAGGTGGCCATCTGCGGCGTCACGTACTCCTTCAGCGGCTCCAGCTCCTTCAGGTCCTGGGCTCGCAGTTTGGCTGAGAAGGCGAAGAACACGGCCAGCCGGTACACAATGATGGCCACAACCGACGCCAGGATCAGCAGAAGCTAAAGAAGAAGACGGAAATGAAGTGATGGATGTATTCTTTATGTCTTGCAGGGTTAACAGAAGTTGAGGAACTAGTTAAAATAAAGATGTAATGTATTTGTTATGTTTTAAAATGGGGCAAAACGGCTGAATGTACAAGAGCGGTAAGAATACAGATTTAAGTAAAACTAAAAATTCTCTAAGAAAGAAGGAGCAGAATTACCCAGAAAAAGACTGTCCCAATTCCTAAGGACACCCGAACACATCGTCCACAGGCTGTATACGGCACTTTTTCTTTCACCTAAACAACAAACAAATATTATAAAATACTTCATTTGAATAACATGGCAAGCCTTGAAACTGACTGTATGGATATATCATCTCCAAAAAGTCTACTTTTCTAACAAAACTGAGAAAACCTGTTTGAATGCATATTCAAATTTTACAACACATTTCCAATAGTTTGTCTTAGTTGTTTTGGTCTTAATCCTATGATCACAAAACACAAATTGGAGCGGCAAAGCTTTGGCAGCATCTCAAAGCTGTAATTCGGAGTCTGCGTGTGTGATTTACCCGTGTGACGGGGTTTAGCCTCTCGTGGGTACACTTGGCTTCATATTCCGGACGGGACGGCTCTTCCTGCTCCAGGAACTCCACGGTGTCCCACTCGTACTCCAGCTCCGCCTGGTAGCGCTTCCAAAACTCCAGGAACAAAGTCACTGAAGCCAGGAAATGGAAAACAAACAGGCAGTGTGAATGAAGGAAATCCCTCATACCTACAGTCTGTTTCTCCCTAAACACTGATGTACTGTGAAGGGTGAAGTCCATTGTTTTTGTCTTTACTGTGCCTGAAGTGAGGCCAAAGAAAACCTGGTTTCAGAGCAAAATTCTGTTCTGTTCTGTTCTATTCAAGAAACAGACATCCATTGCTAGATGTGTGGCTGAGGGTGACAGATGAATGATTTTTTTGTATAATGTATATCTCCACATTTAGAAACAATGTCATGAGAGTAGAGGAAATAAAAGAAAGAAAAATCACAAATCAGGCAGCACAATTACAACACAAATCAATGGCTATGACTACTATGGATACAAAAACTATCATACGTATTGTCAGCACTTATAGCTTGTGTCTAAGCCAGTGATATTACATTGCATCAGCAGTTCTGTGCCTGCATACAGTATGTGGAAATGTTCTAATAAGATGAAAACTTGAAAATGAAGGATATCTACCCCTGTAATCTTGTTTAAATTGTGAACAACTTACCCCAGATTGACATGAAAACAGCAAACACCAGGGTTCCGAAGTTATCAAATATGCAAAGTTTCTGAAAAAGAAAAAAAAGAAAAGCATTTAGATCGTCAGTTATGTCCTAACCCAACCCTGATGCAAATCAGTTCAAAACCAAAAGCATTCAAAGCAGTGACGCTGTGTGCCTCTGGACAAAAACAACAGTGACAAATATTTAAATATTCAAATCATGTAACTGTATCACTTTATGTACTGGTGCATAAAGTCCAGTTGAGGAGTTCCATTTCCAAAAATGATTCAACTGATACATTGAGAATAACTTCACAGCTAAATATTAAGTACAGGTGATTCCATCCTCAACTATGTTACTATTATTTAAGATAACTAATTACTTAAATGATGTCAATGATGACAATTTTCAAATGCTGGATATCTACTTTTGGAATGAAACTCTTCAACTAATCAACCAATATAGATTTTTTTCATCCTCTGACACATAATGGCAATCATAGATGAGCAAGAATAAAACTAGTGGTACAAAGATACAAAATCCAGAGAATAAATTAAGACTTTTATTCCCAAATGAGATATCCACCATTTGAAAGATATGACTCATACTCTGGCATAATGTTTGCTGACATGAAAGTAAAACTCAATGTTTAATATTATTAAAGTTATAACTATCTAGATGTCCTTTACTCACAAAATAGTAATGTTTTAGAGAATGTAATCATCTGTAATCACCTGATTCTTTCAATAATGAGCAATAGATATCAGGGTTTTCTGGGTGTTTTTTTGGCTTAAATGGGAACACAATGTTTTGGATTGACACCCTTCAAATTGACTCTGAGCTGAAATAAAATACCACTCACTTTGGACGCTTCACAGGTGCTGTTTAACCTCCAGTAAGTGCATTCCCTGTCACACTGTGGACACATCACAATAGTTCCTCCTATCTCAGGGTCGCACACCTCTTTGCTGCACAGTAATTTAACACAGGACAGAGGTTAGACCATGAGCTGTATCAAATGAAGCAACAGCAATAGCATCAATAGTGCAGACAGAAGGCTAATACCTCCAAGTGCTTGTTTCTTGAGTCTTGTATCCATAAATGAAACAACCCAGTCCCACGACGGCGGCGAGAGCGAGCATGGCTGTGTAGAAACCCAGCCAGGCAAAGTAAATGCCAATCTTTTCCCCATAATACTTCCTGTGGAAGGGTAAAAATTCAATTTATCGTTTGAAATGACAAATACTTCAGTCTACTGTTCACTGGAGTCATATTTCTGATTTACACAAATGCGACATCGACCACTATGTAATGTAATAAAATGAAAAAAAAAGGAAGGAAAAACCTATAAATAGAATTATATTCCTGCCTTAATGCAATGGAAACTTAGAAAACAGATACTGAGAGATAATGGGACTTCTGAGAATTGTTGAAACTGATAGCTATACGTATATCATGATAAGGTGCTGTGCTGGATAGAAAATCTATTCATACACCTTTTATTGACAACATTTCCATTTGATGTGGATCTGGATCGGGACCAAAACGTTTCGATTCACAGTAAACTGAAATACTGTCAATGAAAGGTGCATAAAGGGGGCTCCTAATGTGCAGACTTTACTATTTTCTACCTCTCTGAACAGAAAATAAAAGGTTGAGTTACCTTATGAGGTCAAGCGGTTGCATTTTGTAGAAGCTTTTGGGGTGAGCCCATTCCTCATAGAGTAGGAATCTCTCATTGGGGTAACCGTCTTCTTTGGACCTGGCATTGAATCTGCACTGAGTTGTAGAAACACAAAACACCTCAGAGAGGGAGCTGTGCAGTATGTTTACATTTGATATTTTAGGCATTTGGCTAACACACTTATTACAATGAGTGCAAAAATAGAATAAGCTTAAATTCCTAGAATGCCAACATTACAAGCCACCAATAGTAAGGAGAGCAAAGGTCAGCGCCCAGACAACAGATGTAGCAAACTGCTGTTCCCTTACAATGATCATGTATGACAGAAGTGTTGGGTAGAACAAGGGAGAAAAGGTAGATAAGTTGAGAAAAACAAAACAAGATAGGAGCATTATCAGGTGCAAACAGAAGAGAAACACACATGCAGACAACTGGAAAGTATAAAAATAATACATAATAAAAATAATAAATAATATTGGCTAAATGTGTATAGCACTTTTCTCAACAAAGTAACAAAGTGCTGCTAAATAAAAGTAACCAAGAGTATTAACAAACAATCAGATATAATGAAGGAAAGATATGCACTGCTGGCTCTATGGCCCCTTCCACAGAGCAGAATAGAACCTAATATTATTGTAACAATATAAATGACACATAGAAATAATTTCGCTACATAACACTTTAGGTTTGAAAGTCCACTCAGGAGAAAATCCAAAAGGTTTAGTATCACATTGTCTAAATGCTGTTTCAGAGGCTTTTCTGCTTTTTCAGGAAATCTGGATGAAACACTGGTACATGCATGACATAGGCAGGTAACTGAATGAAGTGTAGTGACCAGCCTCACTCACATCATGCAGAGGATAGGCAGCTTTGTACACTCCACCATCCAGTAACTTGGTGATGCCAAACTTCTTTATGTTCCCTCGCACGTCATAGGGGGCTCGGCTCAGGATGTAATAAGCCTAGAACAAGAAGAAACAAGTTTATTTTGCCATGGTTAAGTCATCTTCATATTACCAAACCGGTTTTATACTTCATGTTATCAAACAATCATATCATATCCATTTTTGTTAGACATTAAATTGTCATAGTGCACCAGTAGAAGGCGTACAGACAACATTTCTGTTAAAACATGTGAGGGTAAAACTTGTCCTTGTGTCTTTACAAATGGAAAACTATAGACATTTATAATTTTAAATGACATGCTGATGGGATAACATGAAATTTGACATCAAAAGAGCACTTGACCTGCTCTTCTGATTCTGTTTTGACATTAAATTAGTTATATCTGCTGATAATGTCTTACTGAAGAAAGCACAGGATGGCAGAACATGACCAAAATCTTGTGCTTAACTGAGCAAAAACACATAATGATAAATTCCAAGGACAAAAATGTTCAGTCATTGTCAAGCTGAAATAAAAAGAATTCGCAATGTCAGGGTGACTACAGTTTTCTGCAGGTTAAATTTAAATTCAAATAAATTTAAGACCAAATGAAAAAGGAGCTCTTCAGGCACAAATGTAAAAAGTGTTTCAGCCATACTGTGGCCTTCACCAGAGAGTGGCACACCAAACTGTCATGCAAGTCAGGCTTTTTAAACTTTCGCCTGAATACTGTCTTGGAACTTCTTCTTTTTTTTTATCACGCAACAACCACATACCAGACACCACCTTCAACAATTGCCTTCACACACCAAACCCAACAGAAGCACTCTCTATTCTCTCTGAGACCAATTTTATCCTCCAAATAAACCTGAAGAATAAAAAACCAGATTATACTGTATGTCTGCACCACCAGGGAGATTTCACACTAGAAAAGTAGTGCGCCAGGAAAATAGTGACAAACCTGTGAAAGTGTATTTAAGACTCCTTGGCAACATTAAGCTGTATTAAAAACCCTTTAAGGCCTTGAAGTTGGATAATTCAATTTGTAACATTTTAAGATGTTTAAGGGACTTGCCATCCTGCTCCTCATGGACGGAGTGAAGAAGACGTCCTGGTCCTTGATGTAGAAATACTCCAGGCGGTCTTTCTCGAAGGGCGCTGTGAAGAACTCGGTCTCTTTGGTGATCAGGTCCTCGCTGGGGTAGAAGTACTTGGTGATGCAGGAGAGGAAGCGCCAGGGGGAGGGGCGGGACGACAGGTCGTTGGGCTGGATGGGAAGCTTGATGTGCAGGACCTCGGCGTAGGTGCACAGGACGTCCCACGGCATGTGGACCTTGACGAACATCAGCTTTTCGTCCACCACCTGCAGAACGCAAAGAGGGCTTGTTCAGTTTAGTTCAGCCTGCACAGAAAGGATTACATGATAACAATTAGTGCTGAAACAGATGCCAGGAACCTTCCATCTGATGTGTAGTGTGTCAGTGGGTCGATGTGTGTGTGTGTGTGTGTGTGTGTGGGCAGGAAGTTGCGGGGTAGAGGTTAGAGGTGTAAGACAAGACAGAAAGAGTGGATCTAACATGAGGGGATGGAGAATAAAGTGCTTCTATTGCTTCTTTATTCATTTCTAATGACTATGACTATGACTTAACCATCAAAACTCATATTCCCTGTCAGGGTCAAGGGGGGGCTGGAGCCTATCCCAGCATGCATTGGGCAGAAGGCAGGGAAACACTCTGGACAGTTCATCACAGGATAGACAGACAATCACACTCACATTCAGATTCATACCCATGGGGAATTTCCATAGAAACTCAGTCAATTAAATAAAGATCTATATTATGCATGAATAGTGTTTGAAAAGACTTTACATACACAGTGGTTCTAAAGGGAACCATGAAAATTTTATGGTACAAGTCTAAAGAACCATTTTCTGGTACTTTATAGAACTCATTTTTTTGAAAGTGTAGATTATTGTTATTTCTTCACATTTCCACAAACAAACCGCACTTCCAACCAAACAAAAGGCTGTTTTGAAGACAGAGTGATGCATCATTTTCTACATTAGTCATTAGTTTTACATTAGTTTGCCCCTCTTTGTCTCCATCCCCAAGTGTCTCCATCCCCAAGTGGCCACTTTGTGTTGAGTGCAGACTTACAGATCTTGTGGCCTCCAGCTCCATTCCCATCTTCATCAAGCTGGCCTCAAAGTACTCCCGCCGCCGCTGGGGGGAAGAGCAGGAAATGGATTCAATGAGCCTGTTGTTTCAATGCTCGCCCCCCCCCCCCCCCCCCAGTTTGATTCAATTTCTTCTCTGGCTGTTCGCTATGAGAGTTATATGCATGGTGACTAATGTATCCAGCCTGCAGTGTAAATACATTGAACATCTGGCAAAGGGTTCCCTAGGGTGACGATCATCTGAATGTACACAACAGCATTGCTTATCGCTGTTGCCTCTGGAAATCCATCTGACTGTAAGTGGGTTTTTTTTTCTTCCCTGAATTGAAAGTTTATATGGTGATTTTTGTGTTGAGTCACTTTCATGACCTTTGGGCCACCGAAACTTTACAAACCCATTGTATAATTTCAAAAATACATGGGTGTCAATGAGAAAATAGACATTATATTACTCTTTTCTGACTTTTTCCTCTTTTCCTACTTTTTGCAGATGTACTGTATGTTTTTTTGTCTGACAACAACATTATACTTGTACATGATCACCTGAATAACCCTTTTTTGATTTATATTAATAATATTGGAAAGAAGTGGTTTGATCAGTAGATGTTCCTTTATTTCCAATTTGATCAATTTCTTCATTTTGATTCAAAATTAGAATAATGATGTGCAGGTCAACTAGCTAAGTACCCATAAAAATACCCTCTACAAGTTTTAAAGGATAATATGGTGGGAAATTAGCTGTTAAATAGTATTGATACCCGTTAGAATAAATTGATCTGATCTATCAGTTAATCTAAAGCTAATCTACATTTTAGAGTTTGCAGCTCATTGTCTTCTGCACATATATTTTCCATATTTACCGTACCATAGACATTATTTACACTGTACATAGGCTCAATGAATGAAGATACGCCCAGTAGGTGAGTTCAGGTCGCTCAGGTCCTCATTTATCAGGTTACAGTGAACTGCGTCCTGCATCTGCTCTCTGTCACTGAACTGCTGCAGCTTGAATAAGCCTCTGTCCCAGCTTCCCCCGAACCAAAAAACATGGGAAAAATACTCTGTGATGGAAAGAGAACTGAAATATTTGACTCCAAAGATATAAATACTGAATGTTGAACTTTTCCTTCTACTAAAAACTTTTACTCAAGTAGAAGTAAAAGTACTGGCTTTTAAAAAAATACACAGAAATGTAGCATTACTGAAAAATGTACTCCACCTAGAGTATTTGTTACTTTTCACCTCTGAGAATACAAAATATCTGCCCCCACTCCTTGACAGCAAATATTGAATTAGTAGCTTGTGACTCTGATCAACTTGAGTCATTTAAACTTAATTCACCCAGTAGCAGTTAATACAGTAGTAGACAGTTAGTTGGGACCAATATCATCCAAGACATTTCAATCATTCTGAATAAATGCAAACCCCCATATTTCACCCATTCTAATGAATATCTTTGTGGGACTGTTGACACAGAGTGAACTACAATGTGGGTCAAATACTTTTGTTGTTTGTTTTAGCAAATTTTGGCTCCAGATGGAGGCTGTTTGTTGTGACTGTGTAATACAATAAGTGCAAGAAAGTTTAGACAACCACAGGAAAATGCTTAAAAGTCAATTTAGCATCCTTTTATCTGACAATTTAGCTGCCACTATACGAACTGAGCCCCACCCATCCGGTAGTCAGAGTCAGAGCAGATTCAAACAAACGCTAAGAAGCTTTTGCAACTCATATTTGACCAGCTTCAGCTGTAGAAAAACAAAGTAAGGGAGTGCCTGGCAGAGGCTGTTGCACTCCTCATCCCTCACTGACGGTAATTAGGTTTGGGATTATTATGAGGGATTGCCTCAGTCCCACTGGCTCTGGAGTGAAGTAACTCTTGAGCTCTGACTTGGAATCAGCTTTACCAGCCGTCCTTCATTAGTGGGGAAATTGCAAAACTGACCGCTGATCAGCTTCGACACAAGTTCATCTGTGAGGTGCAGAGCGTGTCAGCTGCCTACCCATAGCACCTGCAACAGCTGCTGTTGTGGAAAAACAATGGATCTATCTGCATTAATTACTTCAATTGAAGCTTGACATGGCCATTTGGTGCTGAGTGAGTTTCAAAACCCAATGAATAAATCAATAAAAATTAATTTCAAGGCTGAAGAAGATTATCTTATCCTAGGTTCAAGGATAAGATAATCTTCTTCGGCCCTGAAAGACTTACTTTTTACCACTATGTGTTTTTTGTCTGACCACAGTTCACTGCTCCCTGCCCTTGCTCAGCACCCATTTCAAAACCACTTGTTGTAATTGCCACACTGTCTTTGGATCTACAGTATTTGCAAGCATGATACTATTGTGAAAGACAGTGGTAGCAACATACAACACACCTGGCGGCGCCACTTCATGTCTAGAGTTTCTTCATTTTTTACATTTCAATCCCTGCTCCACATCCCTACATACACACACACACACACACACACACACACACACACACACACACACACACACGCACAGTATCATCTACAGTGGAAGACAGCTAAGTGGGCCTCTACAGTGACATTTTTTCCAAGGAGCACATGTGTTCCTAAAATTTAAAAAAAAAATGATTATAGGGAAGTTTAATTTTAGAAGCCTGAAATTAAAAATGATCATCCCTAATCCGAATCTCAAACTGAGCATATGCTCCTTTTTCTGTCTTTTTTAAAGTGGTATTCATTTATTTTTGTGATAGGAAAATGGTAGCACAAGCAGATAATGGCAAAGCCTGTTGAACTCCACAATGTTGTTAGATCTGGATGCACTGAAGCACTGGTGAGCGCTCACCACACTGATATATCTCACAGTAACCAAATTGTGAAATGTTTTCCATGTCTTATCATCAACAGCGAACAGCAGGCATGTACTGACTGTATCAACTGAAAATATTTATCAAGGTTTTAAATTTCTAAACTGAGATGATGTATTATAGCAAGATAACAAGGTAGGAGTTGCCTTGAGTTTAGAAAAGGAGATGTATGACTGAAGTTTGCTGGTTTGAATTTTCTTGGCAAAAGGTAAAAAAGGTGGAAAACAACAAAGGGCTCACAAATTGGTCAAAATACTAAGCAAAATAATGGGGGGAGGGAAAGCACTGGTAATGCAGAAAGTAAGAACATTTATTCAAGCTTAACATCGCATAAAAAATCGTGTTTGAAAACTGTGGAACACTTACTGACTTGAAGGGCATTACCAAGTGTGCAAAAGCAAACTTTTTTATGCAATGTTAAGCTTAACAATGTTTTCTTACTTTCTGCATTACAAGTGGCTTCCCTCCCCCCATTATTTTGTTTGGAAGTTGGTTGGCAAAAATTTTGGTGGGGCAAGTGAACGAGTAACGCTCTTCGTTTTCTCAGCAGCTGCACTCAATGTGCAAGACAGAGGAGCCGTGATTGTACTGGGCGATGTCCCAGGTGAGACTGTGTGTCACTCTATGAATGTGAAACAGGATGGTGCTGAAAAAGACCGTGTGCTCAGCAATACCCTTCCCTGGATAAATAAAGGCTAAAAAAATATTGAAATCGCTGTGCATACTCTGCTGAATATACATTATACATCACTTGTAATTAATCTAAACTCCTAGACTGCCACACTGAAGCAAATAAAAACTCCCTGTACAAATAGTCAAGAGTAAATATGCTTTGTATGTAGAGAATGAGAAAACTTTGAACAATATTTTTAATAGATTCTTATGAGTGGCCATGAATACCTTAGTTGTAAGTAAGTGCTCATTTGCATCATTTCAATTTGACCAAGTTGTGTCATTTCTAATTTACTCAGTGTCTTGAGTTTGTTTTGCAAACAATTCATGTCACTGACGAAGTGAACTGACATTATGCAGGATGATCATGTAGCTCTGACCTGTCCTCAACCTGTTGACTGATACTGAATGAACATGACTTTCAGCTGAAGTCTCATGACAGAACTACCACCAAAAACTACTTATGTTTTAATAAATGGAAATGGAGCAGCTTTTATCAACGCACATGATTTGCTACTAAGTCCAACCAAACATGCATGTAACCACCAAACATGTACACCTCTCATTGATGCTTGCTTTTTGTGGACATATTACTTTCTACTAGGTTTTATGAGAGAAGTGCCACCAGCAATGCTTAGCTATGATTGAGTGAATGAGTGGATTTGTCAACAGCTTTTACTACAGAACTACATCCTTACCAGAGAACTACCAGTGCTGCTGCTGTCGTTGAAAAAAAGACCCTTGATCGCGACAGGACTAACCTGGATTTACAAAGGTTAAATAAATTGACAATAACAGAACACAGAGAGAGCCTACCTTGCGTCGGTGGAATGTGTGCCTCTTCTCAAAATCCTTCTTGTCCTCATCCTCGTAGACCAGAACGAAGTCGATCCGCCTCACGCCGTCGTTGAAGAATAAAGAGTCGGGTTTATCGTTAAACTCTGCCTGGGGGCAAAAACAAGGCTCATCCGGTAAGTTCACATCCTCAAACTCGTACTCCTCTTCCTCCATAACGTTGTACATGTTTTTCCAGTGAGGAGAAAGGAAGGTCTGCCTGCAGACAGTCTGTGAGAAATCTGTTTCAAATTTCACCTGTGATCCAGGCCATCAGGGAGAAGTGGGACGAGTCAACAAACACTGAGGCACACGCCCTTCTTCTGTCTCCAGACAATTACACTTGTGATGCCACAGGGTATTAAAAACAGCTCTCCGAAGTGCATGCTAATAATTGCAATATTATGATGACATATATGACCTGAGACTTGTTTAAGAAAACTAATTGTATCACCTGAATAAAAAGTCAACCTACTTTGTATATATGATACTTGTATGATACGTGAGTTTAGTATGTTTATGTTGTACACAACTGCAGTGTGTAAAGCCTTCCTGCATGAGGGTGGGGCACTTAGACTGAATGGGAAATGTCATCAGCTTGATACACTTCTAGCTGAAACCAGCATGGTGTTGACTCACCTGTTGTACTTTGGCTACCGATGCTCCTTCTTCTATAGTTTCATATGTCGGTAAAAACTCCTGAGGGTAAACTGCCAAAAAAGACACCAAACACAACAGTATATATCATTCACATGGATTAGTGTGTATTAGACAGTATACCTAAACTCTGGGGTTATAGGTGAATATGTATCTGCATTATTGTATTATTCTAACATGTAACAATATTGTATCAGCACATATCCACCAGTGTAATATCCACAAATATTTTTTCTTCTTGTGCGTTATGGGCTTGTAGATTATATTATCAAAACTGTTTGGTGTAGTGTTAACTTCACTTTTCAACACATTTGTCATGAAAAAGGTAATTCTAAGTGACCTGCAGTGTATGCAAAGATTACCTCTGATAAAGTGGTGGTAGGGATGGGACGATATGCTTATCTCACGATACGATTCGATACACGATACGGGGTTTACGATTCTATACAACCACGATACGATGTAATAAATAAAGGTTCAATGACAACAAAGTATGACAGTGCAGAATTATGCTTATTTCTGTGCCACAAATCTTTCTAGAAATGGCATTGGCTTGCTAGAAGGTAAACAACAATTTAAAAATGTCATTACAAAATGCAAATAACATAATTTGGATGGAGAGCTTGTGAAATTGTGATGGTCAAGCCGTCTCATTTGTGATTACTGCCGCAGAATAAAATGGAGGTAGTATCGCAATTAATTTTTCTGCGCCACGATACGTATTGTCACATTTTTGTATTGTGATATATTGAATTTCGATATATCGTCCCATCCCTAAGTGGCAGTGTTTTAAACCTTTGTTTACCCAGTGAAGGGTTTTGCTGAGCAGACACACACAGTCACACCTGAGGGACTGACCAAGTACAATTATGTTAATCTTCTCCCGGACACAGAGCAGCTCCACTGGTTAAGTGCTAAAGGGCAGCACAGAGTGTTACTCATTTCCCTGTTCAGACTTTCCCGGCTGCTCTGAGGATTTTGGACCTGCCTGTTACCCACCTGTTTCTCTAAGCTGCAGGCTGCCAGCATCCCTCTTAGGGCGCGACGTGTATCATTTACCAAACACCCCTGTTTACAGCTTCTTGAATTTATCATCATGCATTTAAAGCCATGCATGAAATTGTCCACCCACATGTTATATTACTTTCTGGAAAACACTCTCTGCCCATTAATGTGCTGCAGTGTTTCCCCAGATATTCATTCAGCAGCGGTGGACCACCACACCAAGAAACCCATGACAATATTATTAATTAACAGCAGCCTGTTAGATGGGACTTATTGTATTACGAGTGCTACTTCATATTTTACACAACACCCAACACAACACTCAATACGGAAAACCCTGCAATCTTTCCACAGTAAAGCAGAGCACTATGGGAAAACTAACTGAAGGCAGATGTTGTTTTCAAAACACCGGCCTTAGTAACGCTGTGGGAAAAAGACTGTGGAATAATTGTCATCAAATAAGACTTTCCTTTGACCAAGGATTCTACCAATGAAAGTCTTAACTTAACCATTTGGTGGCAAATGAATGAGAAATGAACCCCTATTCCTAGCAGTGTTAGTGCCTCTCTCTCGTCTTGATATAGCTTCAATTCAAATGTTTTTATATTGTTGAGTCTCTCACTTGTGACCAATATGAGTCACCTGGGATTCAGTGGAGCGGAAATACACCGAAACTCAGTGTAACCACCTCTTTTACGCTGACATACTTCTTCATGATGTAAACTCATAGTATACATCATAGGAAGCAGTATCACATAGATGTAAGTTACATGAAGATTGGGACTTTTATGGGAAAAACCCCTGAATTAACAGATTTGTGTTTATAGTGCCAGTTGCTTGCCTTATGATGATCACCGGCTGAAGCTCATAGTTTAACCAGCTTTTTATTTTCTACCTCACTGCTTTGGTCTGTAAAATATGTGGTCACACCAGCCCAATCGCAACGCCATCGACAAACATCTGCAATCTAGAGCGAGTCAGTATTTCTGACATTTTTAAAAAGCATGTTGAATTTATGCCTACATGTAGCCAATAATAAAAATCTGCTTCCCGCCCACATACGCACCCACTGCTCACTTCCTCCCCAGAGGAAATCCTCCATAACAACAGATGACACAAGAAAAACACAGACGGCCCAAACAAACAGAAAAAAACGCAACATCATTCTTTATCAGAAATATCAGAAACCAAACTAAAAGTTATAATTACCAAGAACCATTTGTACCTTGTTACCAAAAAAAAAAGCCTTTCCCTGATGTCAGTGAAGATTTAGGTAATTACACGTGTAACTGAGTTATTATACAACTCCTTTTTCTTTTGATTTCTTTTGATTTTCTACATTAAAAAGGCACATGGCCCATAATTGTTTGACTTCAGGGCCGAGATTGGAGATCAAACACTGAACCTTTCATGTTCAATGCCAGCCGAAGCCGAGTGTCCTTCCCTCCTTCCAAGAGGAAATTCTTTTCTGCATCAACCGTCGGAGCGCTGGACGTCATTTGCACAACAGATTTCCTCTCCAGGGTTTGGTGGCAGCGGGGCACAAGAGTCATTTCTGTGTTGGAAAAAGGGGGTTTCCTTCCAGATCTCAGTCCAGTATTTGATTCAGTGCCTATAATTGCTGTTTTGGATGTGAAATAAGGCAGCTGATTCATTTTCATTGCAACATGCTTCCAGCAGTGGATGAGTATTACTGCAGGATGAATCTGTTCAAAACACCGAGTACAGCCTCTTTCTCTGAGGCTAGAGAAAATCAGCCTAATGCCCATCGATGATCAGGTCCATTAAGATAGTGTCGGGTAAGTTGACATATACATAAAAGTACTCTAAATTGAATTTCAAATACTTTCCTGTGAGTGCCTAATCTTTCTAGACCTACATGGCACTCGTCTTGCACAATAGTAGTTGAAATAGTTCAAGGAAACCACAAGTCTGGTCGCAGCATGCAGCTTTTCAGCTTTTCAGCAGTGTTCTTACTTCCTCCACTACAATCACAGCATCACAGACTGCAACTGAGTGTGTAAGCATAAATAATGCATTATTGAAATATTCGGCTACATGGAGCAGAATGCACTACATCCCCTTTGTGATTACACATCCATGTGGTCAAAGCATCTGTAATTTCCATCATTCCTATCATATCACTGCCAACAATTAAACCTGTGTATATTATCCCCAAAGGATCATTTGTCTCTCACTGAGTAGTCAGGGCTGAAAATGAACACATGCACAAGAACATAATACTGTACACATTGCAGATAAAACAGACACACAGGAGTTTACAGATTTGTGGGTCTATCTTATAAAATAGCCTGTGAGAGTGAGCACTACATGGAGATTTGACCAGTGGATTTTCTGCTCAGTGAGATCTGTCAGGTGAAGCTGGCAGCTGTAGAGTCACAAACACTGCAGTGCTGCATAAGTGTAGGATTTGAACACTGAGACCATTTCCACGTCTACTTCAAAGACACCCGGCAGTATAGGCTTTACTGGGGCAAAGCTTCAATTTTGTTTTTTTTTTTATTGTGAGGAATGTAAGTAATGCAAGCAACAAAGAAATCTGGAAGTATGCAGATGTAGTCAGTCCCAGCCACCAGCGCCATGCCCTTTCAAACAGAGCAGACACACACGCCCCCTCTGTCATTTGATATATTAAATAAACAAAGGGTTGTATTTGCTTTCTGTTTGTAATATTTAGTCACGATGGTTGTAGTTGAGTGTATAAAATCACACCTCTGTAATTCACCCTGCCCCTTAAATAATTCCTTCCACAAATCAGGAGGCACTGCCACAGAGTTGTGTTTGAAAATGCAGATTTTGCGAAGCTGGTGATAGCTATGTTAATGTGTGTGATCTCTGCTGATTGGCATTGCGGATATGTTGGTGTGAATTTGTGCCCTCTCAAAAAATTGGGTGCACCACACCCCCGATGGCTCTAACCATGGCTGAGCTATGGCAGCCTCATGGGCTTATATGTCATTTAATGTTACATAGAGACAGGCTTACACAGAGTTATCTAATTTTGGATTATTTACAAATAATTTAATCTATTTATAGCCTGGCTGCACCACAGTAGGTGATAACACAAAGGGGTTAGTGTTGGCATAATGGCAGACAACAGGCATTTGTTCAGTGGCTCTGAGACAGTGAGATCTTGGACTGTTTCTTGCTAGCAACTTTCTAAGTTGGAAAAGGAGTTTTTAAACCCATTCAAAGCTCACCAGAAACCATTGACAAGACTGAGAACAAAACTTAAGTACTACTGATGAATTATTGGGAACATTAAGGCCCAATTTCGCGGCTGGCACATGGACAAAAAAATCATAATGATAGCTGGAATAAGATTCACACAGGGCCCACACACACACTCTACGCATGTACTTGAAAAAGACTATTGCGAAAGACAAAAGTAAAAAGTATGGTCTCACCAACTTCTTCCTCTATCATTCCTAGGTCCGTATCTCCCTCTAACTCCTCTGTCTCAGATACGGAGTCCATCTCTAGGATGTCGTTGTCGCTCATCTTCTGTGTCGGGGGGCCAAGTCACATCACAGAAAGACAGAAACTTGAAAAATGACTAATCAAAAGATAGCCTATGATGACAAAGGCTTTAAAGTACAGCCCTCTCCTCCATGCATTCTCACGTTATTTCTCAACATCGATCCGACCAAAAAGATTTGAGGATCAAGTTGTGACTTGAGGGAATGGAAACGGGTGGGGTCGGAGGAGGAGGGCTTTAGATGTTGTTTCTCCAGACTTGACAGCAAACGTTTGATAACGCCCACTAAAACACTACAGCCGCATTCTTCCGTCCAGAAATACTGTAATAGAAAGTTTGTTTGACACGCACACACTGCACCCTGTTGAACATTATGAGTGATAGCAACACATATTGCCCTTGAACGGATTTGCCTCTGGAAAAAATCTGGAAAATGTAAAGTGACTAGTGGACAAATCTAATAGAATAGCATAGTGTTTTATATATATGTTAAGATTGTTTAGGGATATATCTAAGCAGGCAATATAGTAATTTCCAAGCTATATTTAATTTTATTTTTTGATTCCATTCAGATATGTAACGCTGGTGCTGGGAACTATTTAACAATCTGGCCTAACGGCTGGGGGACGAAAAAATGTGACGGACCGCTGGACACATTTCCGCCAATAACAAACCTGCTAGCTTGCAAGTCTTGTTATATACGCTATTCATTCTTGTTTAGAGATAGCTAATGATAATGTGCAAGTGAAGTGTGAATAGAAAATATTCAGTTTAGTATTAGATACAAGTCACAATCTGTATATGTTTATGTCGCTGCTGATAAAAGTGAAACAGCAAACAAATGATCCCGGCTAGCGAGCTTGTTAGCTAACAAGCTAACGCGGTAGTCTGTGACATGCTCCTTTCATAGTATCGCTTGCTAAAGTTTTGGAGGTCTCGGTGATCAACATGTTGTGAGACCGATCGGGTCTCTCGTTAGGTAGCCAGTTAGCCAACGTAATTGCCCAACTTGACCCAAAGAGAGCAGCCTCAATTTTCCGCCTGTAGCGAACAGTCAGTCCCGGGCCTGGTCCGCATAATTTCCTGAAAAGGAATTCTTCATCTGAGAAAGTTTTTCGACAGGTAAAGTCAACTAACCAACAAGCAATATTAAGAAATGTTGATTATCACATCTTGAGAATAACAGTACAGATGCTTTAATCAGATGCGTTTTACGTCACGTAACGCTAGATAATCATCATCTTATCAACTGTCATCTAGTCAACTGTGCTGTCAGAAAAGGGTAGACGGCTGATGCAGTGAGGGAAAAGCATGTCAGCTAATAATAATGTTATCTCATATCCAGTGGTTTATAAAAAGGGGGATAAACTATGACTCTCAGTCGATGATCAGGCAAACAACCATAATCAAGAATCAATTTTACGTTCAGAAATACATTGATTTGTGTTTATTTTTAAAGATTCCATCTTCATATAATGCGTGTAATTTTGATGCTGCACATTATGATTTATGCTATGAATTTATGTCATAAAAATGTATGTCAGCCAAAGAGGTGGGTAAACTCTATTCCCTAAGTAGAAACATAGGCAAACATAGGTATGTTTACACTCCACTACATCCCTGCTCATAACTGGGAAACAACAGACTCCGGGTGCATGGATTGTAGCAACTTTACCAGCAAGTGAAGCATTCAAAAATAGAACTAACCCTTGCTGCATTTTTTTCCATTGTCCTCACAGATTCCAGATGTCTTCCCACTTGCAGATCAGCAAAATGAAGATGTTCTCCGTCGCTCACAAGACGGCCTTTGTGGTGGACCACTGTCCCTACATGGCTGAGTCTAGTCGGCAGCAGGTCGAGTGTGACGTGCTGACGAAGAGCCGAGCTCAGGGTGTCATACCTTTGGCCCCTGTGTCCAAGTCCCTCTGGACCTGCGCTGTGGAGTGCTCCATGGAGTACTGCCGAATCCTCTACGATGTTTACCCAACCAACAAACTGGTTAGCTTCTCTCGTTTTCTCTTTTTTTTTACCTTGGGCTGAAATTTGCTGGGTGAAGTTGCCCCAAGATTCCATTAAAACCAGGTGGTGTGTGTGTGTGTGTGTGTGTGTGTGTGTTGGGACAGGGGGACTCGAGGGCAATTAAATGAGCAGTGTTTTTCCTTTGTCTCTGTCAAAATGGAAGTGAGCAAGACATTTTACCCCTCTGCTTCAGTACAGCTGCACGGTTACTGCAGTGGAAGACTGTAGTTTCTTGTTGTATACATCATACCTACATGTGTGTGTGTGTGAATCCGGGCATTGCTAAAAAATAAAATTAAGGTTAATGAGGGGCAGCTTCACCCTGGAGTTAGGCCTCACACTGTTCCACTCATCACATAGTCTGCTGTATGTCCTTGTGCACCAGTGACGTCCCTAATAACCACAGCCTTGCCATTGAAAGTGTGTTGGTTGACATATTCTGCCACCTCATTATTTTACAGGTCAATTACATTGTGAGTGATTCAGAGTTCCACATCTTGAATAGTTGGAGGCAGGAAGACCAGAGCACTCATGAGGTAATACGCTGCTTGTTGTTAAAACTCATTCACACAATAAAAATTGAAATTCTAATGCTAAGTTAATGTCCAGGATGGGAAATTTTTGCTCTACCTGCCACACTTGCTGGTTAATGTGGAGAAATGTCCCTCTTTGTGTTAGTAAGTGAAATGTCACATGCCAAAATGGGTGTTTGAATACAAGAGACTAAGTGATACATGAAATTGACAAATTTATCAGCCACCAGCCAAAAATGTGCAGTATTTGTGAAGCGTTAATTTTCCACCCTGTTATTGTCTTTTTTTTAAACGCATCACAGTTTTTACAGTGTTTTCAGCAGCCACCATTTACCACATATGTGTATGTGATGGTGTACCACATACACCATTTTGGAGAATTTCTTTTTATAGTTGTACTTTTTTTGGTCAGGTGTCATAACTGATCTGTGTTTCCAGTAAACAACAGTGACCACATTTTGCAGAGGAATTGGACTTGCACCATGATTATGTGGTTAATACACGGCTTCTTCTTCTCTCTCTCTCTCTCTCTCTCTCTCTCTCTCTCTCTCTCTCTCTCTCTCTCTCTCTCTCTCTCTCTCTCTCTCTCTCTCTCTCTCTCTCTCTCTCTCTCTCTCTCTCTCTCTCTCTCTCTCTCTCTCTCTGGGGTAGCTCATGTCGGCTCTGGCAGCTGTTGGGCCACCTAACCCACGCGAGGACCCCGAGTGTTGCAGCATCCTGCATGGGTTGGTTGCTGCGGTGGAGTCGTTATGCAAAATCACCGAGTTGCAGCACGAGAAGCGCACCGCCCTGATGGACACGGCTGAGAGGGTTGCCAATAGGGGCCGTATTATCTGTCTCACCAACGCTAAAAGGTAAACAGAGTAGGGAATAAAACACCAGCCATTGACCAAAAGTTCTACTAATCAATTTGGCTGGTAAAAGAATGTAAGTGGCTTGTTCATTTTGAGATTTACCTGCCACAGTTTTTTTTCTCTCACAATTTCAGGATTTTTTTGACACAAAACTCCCACATAATTTCTGATGGAGATCTTTGTTTTCCTTCATTTACCACGTTATACTGTGCTTTGTGTTGCTCTGATTACATGCGCTGTTTCCCCTACATTCATTCAGCAGCAGTTGCTCCGCTCTTCTCGAAAAACTACCTACTGTTAGAAAAATGTAAAATAAGTTCAGAATCTACCTCATAGCTCACCCAAAACAAACAAATATAGGGACATTGCATTTCATTTAGTTTATATACTGTAGTACGCAAATCAGAATCGCTTCACCAAGTCCAACAGGTGTGCAAGGAATTTGACTTGGTTGATTGGAGCTGGAACATTACAGAATTTACACACTAGATGTAGTACAAAACTCTCCCATATAGTGCAGACACAGTGCAGACTGGAAATGCAGTAGTCCAGTGTACCGAGGTCCAATCTGACTGCAACAGGTTCTGAAACAGACAAGGGGAAAAAGACTTGGAGAGGACCTAGATCCCCGGATGGAAATTTCCCTGATCCCCCTCACTGCTGAAAACATGTCTAGAGAAAACACTGAGATCCCAGGGAAGAGCAACTGGCTGTGAAGTTCATTGATCCTTGAAGCCAGTAAATTACTGGCTGTTCCCTACTCTGGTGGGTTAGGATTAGACTGTGAAACAGTACGGAGTTGTAAAGCCCCAAAGAATTGATTGAAAATTGAGCACAATTTTATACAAAATTACATGAAATCAGAAATTCCCTCTTTGTGTTTGTAAGTGAATATAAATATGTGCCTCCATAAAAATTTGTGTTGTCAGTGTTTTGTATGTTGGGTGTGTGTGCTTTATGTTATGATCTTTATTTAGCCCATCAGTTGATAATATATATGAGAAGCTCTCCGCATGCATTTTATCGCTTTTATCAAAGATTGTGCCAATGCCATATTCTTTTTGTGTGAATTCTACAGTGATACTCATGTGCGCATGTTGGAAGACTGCATCCAGGAAACCATTTTAGAGCAAAACAAGCTGGCAGCAGGCTCAGACAGGTCAGTAATAGAGGATGTGTGATGAAAATGATATATATGTGTGTTAGCATTTATCTCTGACTGACTGACTGGTTACAATGATGTTGCTTTGAATGTGCTGGTAATTGCGTTGGATACCAGGTTGATACCAGGCTAAAATAGGACGTTAATTATGGAAAAAATGTCCTAATATTAAAATCTGATACCAAGAGCCACATGTGACATGACAATTCAATTTGGGTTTCTCTCTTAGTGGAGAAAAATGTATATCTTATTTTTTGTTCAGTGACTTCAAACTAATCGTCTAATTCTATATTGTTCAGTATAATTAATGGATCTGATATGTACTCGATGTGGGCCAGTAATTTTATAAGTAAGTTTATTACTACAGTTGGTAGCTGCAGGGAAAATGTGACATCCCATGTGTCTGTTCGTTTCTGCAGGTGTGTGTGTCTGCGTCTGCATGTGCCTGTGTGAGTGTTGATATTAAAGTGGTCTCTCTGTTTCAACCTCTCATTGTGTGTTTCAGGCTGATGGCCATTCAGCAGTGTGAGCTGGTTCTAGTTCACATCTACCCGCAGGGCGAGGACACGCTGGTGTCTGACCGACCAAAGAAAGAGGTAGGTGCTAATGAAATGCTCAGGGCTTCATTTTCCAAAACCACAATCAGAATCGGAATCTGTTTAGTCACTAGGTACATGTACAGAGACATGGGGAGTGAATCAGAGGAAGGAGGGCTGGTTCAGGAGAGTGGCTGATGGGGGTGTACCAGGGTGAAAACGTGACAGTTTATCCTGGATTTAACGCGCTGCCTAACCACATCCACGTTCACCATAATAATGGTGTATACATGCATCATTATATAGGCATTAGGCATTATCTAGGCATCAGGTATTCCATAGGCACAGGAACAGAACCAGAGAATTTACCATGGTAAGATGGAGAACAGAACAGACATAATTTAAAGCATAGACGGACAGACAGTGATATACAGACGAGGTGGATATCGTAAAAGATGATATTTTACACAGTATTTGCACAATATACAACGGGGGGGAATTAACGTTGTTTTTTGTCAACATACCACAGTGGCTGGTAAATCCCTCTGTATGATTGGTTAGCTACCATAGTAGCTGGTAGACAAACTTATATATATACGCAATATACATAGTTACTATATACACAAACTGAGTTTACACAATTGATTAAGTCGTCTTAGAGTCAAGAAAATGTGTAGTGTGGTCTTCCGTAAAGAGATAATATCACATTGTAACATTGCCTAATCTACATCACTCGTTCATAAGTCAACATAAGACGTTGTCGTTCATTCATGTTCCAAATAGACATTAGTACCATACAGTGGAAGTGCAGACTCGGCTGTCATGTCTTGTCATGCCTAACAGTGGAGATGTGAAATAACCGTCAACTCTGAAGAGCCATAAAATGAAGGGCATATTGCAACACATCAAACATGAGCTCTTGATATATGCAGTGCCCATCCACACTTAAAAAGAAATGTGTGTTTTCAATTTCAAGTTCAATCAAGTTCAAGTTCAATATCTTTATTGTCCCAAAGGGAAATTGGTTATGCAGTCAGGTAAACAGAAGGGTAAAAACTAATTTGAGCAATCTGATTAGGTAAAATCACTTCAGATCATATTTTGTGCTGCCGATTCTCCTTGCTTTGATAATACATGATGCTGTGATAGCCATAGCACCATACAGTATCATAAGTACATGCATTTTACTGTGGGCAGCCGGAGGAAATGGATCTGACGTATGTTGTTCTGCATCTCTCCCTTGCTTTCTCAGATTTCCCCTCTGCTCACCAGTGAGGTTCACAGTGTTCGTGCAGGGAGGCACCTGGCCACCAAACTCAACGTCCTGGTCCAGCAGCACTTTGACCTGGCCTCCACCACCATAACCAACATCCCCATGAAGGTAAGGGGCTTCCTGCCCGCCGGCTGTCCCAGCACATGCCTTGCCGAAAAGTCAACTTGCATCAACTTTTCTGTATTTTCTTCTTCTGTTAGTATAAGAATG
Organism: Centroberyx gerrardi; assembly: GCF_048128805.1. Taxonomy (NCBI): domain Eukaryota; kingdom Metazoa; phylum Chordata; class Actinopteri; order Beryciformes; family Berycidae; genus Centroberyx; species Centroberyx gerrardi. Next base: position 12,829,541 of record NC_136020.1, read on the forward strand.
TTGTCATGTCCAGAATGCAGTGCGCCCCTCCCTCTTCCTTTTTACTTGATTGCTTGTTTCTTTCCTTCTTTCTTCCTTACTTACCTTTCCTCTCACTGTCCCTCGCACCTTTCTTTCTTGCTTTCTTCCCCCCTTCCCATGTGAGCCCTTCTTCACCTATCGTGACTCATAAGATTTTACGGTTTTATCTTTTTGCTCATCTCATCTGCATGTTGATGCGACTGTGAACCTGCTGCTGGTTTCATGCTGTATTTTCTGTTTTGCTAGCCCACATTAAATGTTTGCGAACAGGTTAGTACTCTATCACACACACATGCAACTGAGGGAGGGCAGAGTTGACACACCGCAGTGTACATTTTGAGTTCTGCTGTTGCAGACAGGCTCACAGTGTCCATTTATCCATTTTGATTTGACAGTCAGTCTGTACAGATTTGATGGTCAGGTTGCAATAAAGGACAGGCAACTCTAGTCTGGTGTGGACACCCAGGGAATGCAAATCTTGCCGTTTCGTGGAAAAGCGTAAAGCCTGCACAGTAGGAATTCCATGCCTATACTTTTTATTGACATTATTTAAAATTGATGACCTGATGAAGAATCACATTGAATTAAAATGTCAATAAAAGGTACATCAGAATTAGAATTACTTAAATTTGCCAATTACTACAAGTGTACAAGGAACCTGATGATATATAAGTGGAGTAGTTAGTCTGCAGGCTTTAGTCTTTTCCACAGTGACTTACCTGCACCTCAACTTGAAATGCGTAGAAGTATCAGTCAAGACTTTGGCCGGAGCCCAGCATGCATATTGTTGGTGTCTTGCAGAAACCTATCTCCAGTACAAGAAAAACTAATGCACCGATGCAAAAAAAATCTTCAGTACAAATAAATCCCTTCTATCTTTCTCATTTGCTCTTATTTTTTTTTAATTTTTTTTTCATAGCACTTCTCTCTTACATGATCATTTTAGGGTCACAAGAATATTGGAATATTGCCAGTGTACTATTGCACTGACCCATCCACTCCTATTGGTTGCTTGTAATATTGGTGATCTAAGTTGAAGCTTATTCTACTGTTCTTTGTAAGGCATTCTGGATAGGAGCATCAGCTAAATGCCTATAATGTAATGTAGAATCTAAATATAAACAAATGGGGCATTTGTGGGCATTTTTGTTATTTTACAGCTCGCATTGACTCATGTAGGCTACACACTGTTTGATGAACCTGGGACTGTGCCAAACCATCTCACTGTAAAGCCATGCATTGTAAAATGTGAAAAATACATGGGCATCAATGGAAAAATCAACCTTTTTTTCCTCAGTTCCTAATAACTTTGGAGATATATTGTTTCTGCCAGATACTGATGATATCGACGCACACAAAACAACGTGCAGGCCTAATGTGAATATGGCAGTCGACTGTTTATTTGTCCAGTCATCTGTGACCAGTGTTGCCTCTTCTTAGTTTTGTCGGTGTCTAGCAGATGTGCACACCTTAAAGCTGTCTAAACTTTCCCTTGGCCTGTGTTTCCTCATCCCTGTCAGCTCCTTCTCTTCCCATGAGAAACAGTTAGTCACTCCCCCTTTAGTGTCTTGGTGTGGTCCTTTGTGCCGTCTTAATAACTAGTTTTTAAATGTGACTGTCCTTTAAATGTTTAAATATGATTCCTCCTTTAGGTGTATTTTATACTGCTGTCTTTCCCAGTTTAGCAAGTTGTGAAGTCCATAATTCATGGTTTGGGGGTTTGTTTTAGGTCAGTGGTTCCCAAGGTTGGGTTCTTGAGGGGATTCAAGGGTTCCTCTGCAAAAATGAGGAAGAGTCAAATTTCTTAAATTCTTTCACTAGAAGTTAGCATGTTGAAAGAATGCATAAGAATGACTATTTTGATCATAGGTCTCACTTACTGCCCTGTTGTCTGTTCTCCTGCAGTGCAGTCAGTTAGGTAATTTAGTAGTAAATCATATCTAACAGCAAAAATCATCTCTGATGGGACATATTCTTACCAAATGAGGGTCTTTGGTCCAAAGTGTATCTATTTGGGGTCCTTATCCTTAAAAAGTTTGGGAACCTGTGATTTAGGTGAAGAAATGAAGGCTCAGCCAAAGCTATGTGTTTTTGTGAGTCTTTAAATGCTGTTTACAATCTACACCTACTCCTCTCAGCTGGAGAGAATAATCAGGAAAAAGAAAACTGACATAAATGAGTGACTGAGTCACCCAGGTAGCGAACATTTGCCTTTTCCTTTGTCCGTTACTTTTTACCCTTTGGAACATGAAATCAGCAGTGTTTGTGTGTATGTGTGTTTGTGAATATGTGTGTGTGTATCAAAAGTTGAATTCATACTAACCTGCATTTGTTATTATCTCCTTATTTCCCTGCGGATGTGCAGGAAGAGCAGCACGCTAACACATCAGCCAATTATGATGTTGAGCTGCTGCACCACAGAGACGCTCACCTGGAGTTCTTTAAAAGTGGTGCGTACTGACTGTCAACAATACAGTCTTCTTGACCAAAGATAAACATTAAAGCCGGGGAGTTGGTTCCAGTTCTTTTTATTAGTTAGCAGTGAATATTGTTGGAACGGTAAGAGCTCCAGACACAACAGCGTAGAGTTAAGTAATTCAAACCTGTGTGCGGTGAAATACTCCAAAATAATTGTTCTTAAATAAAAGGCTTTATGAAATAAATAAATATTCTGCCTAACCTACATTGTCATCTTTCCATCATGAGGACCGCATTGGAAATAAGTCTCCGGCTTAATTGTGACATCCTCGATTATTTTATTTATGCTTGATGTGTTTTAAAATCATCAAATAAATCAAAGGGATGAGCTGTTCACATGACTTTCACACATGACTTTCTTTCTGTTGTGTAGGAGACCTGCACATGGCTGGCAGCACCAGTCGAGACAGTGGACTCAAGGAGACGGTTACACTGAAATGGTGCACGCCTAGAACCAACAGCATAGGTGGGCACAATCAACTGAAGGAGTGAATCAATGCATTTGAAGGGTTTTAAGCCCTAAAGATCATATATCTGATTTTATTGCTTTATTCTTTATTTAAAAACACAAGCAGTTGCCTTCTCTAAAATGTTTCATTGAGTAAGTAAAGGGCTTTAGAAGGCCGATAACTGCAAAAAACTGCAAATTTACAAGGTGGTATAGGACCTTTGTTAGTTGGTTTGGGTAGAACCTTGGAATTTGATGGGAGCTGTATTTTCCCTTTTTGGAAAATATTCGGATACAGTCATGAAGTAGGCATAAGGATTGTATTGTACATATACAACCAGGCAGTAAGACAAATACACCTCAGTGTGGATGGTTTCTAAGGGGAGTAATCCAATGCAGCATTGACCCAGTTCTGATCTGGGATGCCATACTGAGGTGAATGTGTTGGTGTTTTTTCCCCTCAGAACTCCATTACTGTACAGGAGCCTATCGTATCTCCCCCACAGACGTAAACAGTCGTCCCTCGTCGTGTTTGACTAACTTTCTCCTCAACGGTAAGCTGGAATCATCTCAGCACCACTAGAAACCTTATAACTCCTTTTTGTCTGTTGTCTATCTTAATTGATCTATTTAGCCTCTTAAATATGTATTGAAGCAATGTTTCTTGTTCTGTTACTGAGATATTGTATGACGTTTTCAAAAATGACCTGCAAAAGTTAAAATCAAAAGTTGTTTGATGTCAATACCTTGCTGTGAAGTGTTAAAATATTTTTTGACTGAAACAGCACTTGTAAATTTACTAGTGTGAGCTGATGTTAATTCAGTAATCAAAGTTTTATTGATCTGTTGACTGATTGTCTTGTTGGCTGATGGCTCCACTGATTGATTGACCAGGGCGATCAGTGCTGCTGGAGCAGCCGAGGAAGTCGGGGTCAAAGGTCATCAGCCACATGCTCAGCAGCCACGGCGGTGAGATCTTCCTGCACGTGCTCAATAGCACCCGCTCCACCTTGGAGGACCCGCCCTCCATCAGCGAGGGCTGTGGGGGTCGAGTGACAGACTACCGCATCACCGTAAGTTCACCTCACACCGGCCGTGTTGGGATTTTCAATTATTCTGTTTTTGCGTTGTATCATATCATCATATCCAAATCAGAATCGCATGCATGTACCATTTAGTGGATTGTTTTATCTGAAGCGTCTTACACTACCATGATTGCTGATGTTTTCAGTTTTGGCGGCCCTGATGGGACTTGATCCCTTAATGCTGGCAGTGTTAGTGCCATGCTTTGCACATTGAGCTATAACAGGGCCAATCACTTTAATCAGCAATCAACAATTTGGTGATACTGGTACAGAGAGCTTGTATACACCTTATCCAGTTATTTGTCATCTGTGTTAGTTCCATTTTCATTGTAAAATTCAAAATATTCTATATCCACACATGGATATTTATGACTGGGATATGAAGATGCGTATAAAATGCTTAACTCAAATCAGACCTTAATTGGGACAGGAGCTTGTCTGGAGTATTGTAAACCGGATATGACATTTTTTGTGCGCTACCAACTCGAAACAGAATTGTTGAGTATCGTAAAAAATAACCTGGCCAGTGGTGTAGATGGAAACACCATAGAATTAGTTAATCGAAAGGACGCTTTCTGGTGTGTCATGGTAATCTCTTTTAGTACTCATAAGGTGGCTGCCATGTAATTTACAGTTGGCAGTAATGGAAATAAATATTGTTTCATGTGTGGCCGGTGCATAAGAAGCAAATAATTGGAAATGTTCAACTAAATAGTAACTCATAGTAACTCAACCTCTTTAGTCTTTAGTGTACCACTCAAATTAAACATCAAGAGTGTTTTAATGCATTCAAGTGGCATAAAGACACTCAGTTTGTTATCTTCCTCAGGACTTTGGTGAATTTATGAGGGAGAACCGGCTGACCCCTGTTTCAGAGTCTTCCTCCGACCCCTCTGGGAAGCTACCAGCTGAGAGGGCCAAAGCTCAGCTCGAACGCCACACTCGTTACTGGCCAATGATCATCTCCCAGACCACCATCTTCAACATGCAGGCGGTAAGCAACATGCAGGAAGGGGACATTTTTTATGTTGCGGGGTTTTTGCTACACAAAACTCCTATTCATTTCTGGAAGATTCCTATCTTCCTCTTTTTATTTGTTCTGCGCTGATAGCATCTGTCAACATGACAGAAAAGCTGCCTAATGTTTTTTTTATTTTGTGAATCTGTATTGCGCCTTGAAAGACTCTTTTAACTCTACAGGGGGGTCAGAGCTCTTCTGGTTGAAAGACTCCACTCTCTCATCTTGCTACGCCGCCCTTTTGCCCCACATCATCATACTGCAGCTCACCACCTGTGTCTGTGCTGTTCCTGTCTGCTCCACTAGGTGGTTCCTCTGGCTAACCTGATAGTGAAGGAGACTCTGACTGAGGAGGACGTGCTGACCTGCCAAAAGACAGTTTACAACCTGGTAGACATGGAGAGGAAGAACGACCCTCTCCCCATTTCCACCGTGGGCTCCAGAGGCAAGGGCCCCAAGAGGTATTACACCTGTGTGTGTGTGTGTGTGTGTGTGTGTGTGTGTGTGTGTGTGTGCGTGTGCCTGCGTGACTGCGCTGTGCAGCTTGCATGCCTGCTCTTGTGTGAATTTGTATGTGTGCATGTATTTGTTAATGCAATACATTGTGTCACTTTCTACAAAAAACTGCTTTGTTACCTGGTATTGGAGTTATCATTGAGTAGTGAGCCAGTGCATTAAAACAAGTGTGATTAACTTGGAACTTAAACAATAAAACATCTAAACTGTATCTCATGATTCAATATATAATTTATTGCTGTTGTTAGTGTAAGAGTAAAACCACAACACTGTGTCTATAAACTACTATTGAGGGCTTTCAGGGGCCATAACTCACCCTCTGGCGGCCATATTGGAGGCCTCAGCTCATGGGAAGCAATGGCAGTGAACAGCTGATTGCCTTTCTCAATGTACGATTTGACCTTCTCCACAGAATTGAATATAGATGATTTCTCTGCTTTTTTTGACTGGGAACTGATCATTTCACCACAGACGTATCTGATTTTGTGTTTAAATGATGGCAACTTGTTAGCTTGCAAATCCTAGTATTTGTGTCTTGTCAAAAGCAACAGCAGTACATACAGCAGGATCATGTTCTTACATTGCTGTTGTCCCCAGGGACGAACAGTACCGCATCATGTGGAACGAGCTGGAGACGCTAGTGAAAACTCACGCCGGAGCCACCGACAGACACCAGCGGGTTCTGGACTGCATCGTCGCCTGCCGCAGCAAACCCCCCGAAGAGGAAGACAGGAAGAAGCGAGGGAGGAAGAGGGAGGATAAGGAGGACAGGACGGAGAAAAACGGCAGCAAGGACGCAGACGACAAAAGCTGGCAGGACTCCGAGAGGTAAGTAGGGGGGTGCGAGTCTGTGCATGTGTACACATAAGTGGAAATAATAAAAAAATACGGTTGGTCATAGTTGTAGGCAAAATTGTTAGTGTTGACATGTTCCCTCTTCTTCCTTGGCATCAAACATGATTAGTACACTGTAAAAACAATCTTCTCCTGTGTCTTTTGAATAGTAGGGATTTAAACTGTTTTTTGATCGGATTTTCTGTTCTCTCAAACTTTGCTTCCTTGTTGTTTTGAATCTGAAGGCTAAAGGGGATGCTGGATAAAGAAGATCAGGAGGCGGAGGTGATAAAGGATTCTCCGGACTCCCCAGAGCCGCCCAACAAGAAGCCCCGCCTGTCCACAGAGGAGGTTCAGCCTCCAGAGAGAGCAAAAGGTACAAACCCTCATCATAGGAATTTAACATTTTTAATCCCAAAAGCCTCAGAGGTTGGTGGATTTTATGTCATCAGTTTATGTCATCCTGATATCCTAGAAAACACCCCCAAAGTGTCTGGTAGATAAAGGCCCTGACACACCAGGCCGACGGTCGGCCAACGTCGGGCCGTCGGTAAGCGTCGGTGTCCCTAGTTTTTGCGGTGTGTCCCGCACCGTCGGCACTAGTCGGACCCTGTCGGCGGCTTTTCGGCCGATTGAGCATGTTGAATTGGCGTCGGAGCCCGTCGGTGAGAGAGATCACTCTGATTGGTAGTTCGTGTTTTGCCTCTGGATGATTGGACTGATAAATTCCTTCAACATGTGGAACTGAACAGGAAAGAGCCGAGCGGAGGTTTCATTTATCTCCAGCTCTCGACACAGGTTCGGGAAAGCCCCTTGAGCCTGTCGCTGGAGTATTCATGATTTCACCCATTTAGTGCGGTTTCTCCTTATTTTTCGCCTCCGCCTCTTCCTTTCTTCTTCCACAACCAAAAGACCAAGGGCTGACAACGGCAGTGCCATTTGCAACTTCTTATCAGACATATGGTTATTTCCCCTCACGCAGGCGCAGAACGTACGTGCTAGTTGGCCGTCGGCTGTAGTCTTTGCGGTGTGTTCAAGTGGAACTTTTTGGACCAGACGCAGGCGACGTGAGGCGACGCAACAGTCGGCCTTCGTTGCTGCTGGTTCTTTGACGTCGGTTTGGTGTGTCAGGGCCTTTAGACTAGTATGCTCATGGCTGGTAAATAGTAATTTACCACCCTACTCTTTATTTCTTTACCTAGCACTTCTCTATTGTTGATATTAAATATTATAGGACACAGGAATATTCATGACATCTATAGTCTAGGTGTTGTGGCCTTGACCTCTCCTTTTGACAGCAGTCCTTTCTATTGGTTGTTTGTACTGTTTGAGATTAAGGGATTTAAGAGTTAAGAGCACTGGGTAAAAGCCTAAAATGTGAAACACGATTAGAAATAATATACAGCACTTTTTTAAAAAAGTTACAAAGTACTGTAAAGAAACACAGCAGTCATTAACAGAGTATTAGCTAAAGGCCAGACTTACACTGTTGGCTCAATTAAAGCCCACTTGTTTTCTTATTTTGCAAGCAATGTTTCCGTGTTGTTGAGGCTGTGCTGTCACCTTTTGAGGTCGATCACTGATCTAAAAGATCTAGAAGCACTGATAATGTCTGGATATGAGTTATGGGAAAATGTCACTCGGTGACATCTGTCAGGCCCTACTCAGTATGTGTTTTATGCCTGGGATTGTCTTCTTGTGCCGCTGCAGGTCCAGTCTCACTCCTCACCTTGTGGACCAATCGGATCACTGCAGCCAACTCCAGGAAGCACCAAGAGTTTGCTGGGAGAATCAACTCTGTCAATGACAAGGCTGAGCTGTACCAGCACCTTAAAGATGAGAATGGGTGTGTTGCCTAAAGTTAAAATTATATATGCACAGTAGCTTTACCCTCACCTCAGAATGTAGTGCATGTTAAATATGAAGGGTTAGATATAGTTAGACAAATGCTAACTCATTCCAGATTGAATTTTACTTTCATATAAGCAGTCATTGTAAGAATACGTTTTTTTTTTTTGCTGCTGTGAAACGCTGCTGTCAATTAAAATATTTTAGCCTACATTAAAGAAATGCCATATAGCACAATTTAGAGGGGAATCCAAATAGGAAAATCTGTCTTTGGTTTCTATTTAGTTAATATGAAATATCACTGTCGTTAATTTGGGGGTTTAACATTCCGCTTCCGTTAAATGTGTCCAATTTGTTTACCATAGATTTTTTTTGGGGGGGGCGAAAGTGAGTGCAACTGTAAATTGTCCATGATCCATGTTGTTATTTTTGAACAAATTGCTCTCCGTGTCTGATTGTGCAAATGTGCAAATGTATGCACACACACACACAATTTGTTTTTAGTCCATTCACTTCCTGAATAAGATCATAACTAAAACTGCATGTCTCTTGCATCAAACACATGACGTTAATGTTTTTTTTTACTTTTACCATTCACAGGATGGATGTTCATGAAAACGGCAAGGCCTCCAGATGATGTCACCATTGCGCTGCTTTTTCCAAGGAGACAGTGGACCACAGTGTATGTCGGACCTGGGTGTCACTCACACTGTCCCAAACAAGGACATGGAAATAAAATAGAGACAGTCAACTCCAACATGGATTTTATAGATTTTTTTACCCAAGATTTTGTAGATATGCCGCTCACATATTGTGTAAAGCAATAAAAGTTGTCAATGGAGAACTTTTTTGTTTGCATTTGCGCTTGTATTCAGTTTTTATATTGGTTATCAGTGACTTGTTATATTAAAGGGGAGGTTCAGGATTATCAAAAGCATGATGTATTGAGTCAAAAGTTTTCAAACCAGTTTTACAATCGCATGCAAGCCATTCCATGTACTTTCATAGTAATGGTAAGAATAAGGAATAGAAGAACTTTTATGCGTTTTTCTCAGACAAAAACGTTTGAGCTTTTTCAAAATTCACAGAATGCTTTATTATTGATCTTCTAAAAATGCCTCCCCGTAACCATTTTCATTGACTGTAAAAATCACATTTGAATGACGCTTCAGTAATCTAAGCATGAAGTAATGAAGTCAAAGTATCTATGGCAAATTTCCATGTATCACAGGAGCAGAAACCCTATGATTAATCAGTTACAATTTCATGTTATTCCATAAGCGTGTGTGGGGAAAAGCATTAGTATTCACAATACTTGTAATACCTCATATTTCCTTTTTTACTTATCCAAATTCAATAACAAACAGGCAGATTGGAAAACAATTGAAGTAATTAAAAACAATGTTTTACTTTTGCATAAAATTAAGAAATTCCCTTGTTGGGGCCTGAAAACATTTTGCAAATTAATCTTAATGCAAATTAGAATGAAAGGGGAACACATGGTGCACATGTAGGTTTAATACTTTGATGTAAGTTTTGGCCTGGAATTTAAATATTTCCTAATCATTTGATTATTTAAGTCATCTGAATTACCGTAATAATAATAATGATGGATTGGAGTTTCTATTAGTATATCTTACATAGAATTTGTAACTCATGCTGCATTACCATCTGTTTAAATGGCAACATTTTTCAACTATAGATCAAGTTCATTTTTTCTTGTGTTTCTGTTCTTTGATACTTGGAAAGCGGTATTGTGGAGAAGGAAGCTGCACTGCCTTGCTTGCAGTTTGTTTTCCCTGTGCGTAGGTTGATGTAAGTGGTCCCTCATTGGCCTGTGTGAGGTTAATCCACAGTCTCAGCGGTGGTGGGGGCAGTTCTTGCTGGAATAGTGGAGGCAGCCTTGGTCTTATGGCTCTCTGATCCATGCTGTTAACAGAAACCACCCTGCTTGCAGGCCAAATGGCGACCGTTCTTGTCCTTCCGTAACCCTTACAGAAATAGAGAACCACAGCAATGAAGACGACCATCAGAATGAGGAAGCAGACAACGAGGAGAGCTGTGAGCATGCTGGCCATCCATCGATACGGATTCACCTGTTGTACTGTGGCAGTGGTAGCAGCAGTGAGTACAGATGTGGAGACACTGGTGTTAGAAGTTGGATTTGGCATACTAGTGTCAGAAGTGGGACTGGGGGAATTACTGGTGCCCAAACTAGGATCCGGGGTACTGTAGAGTGTAGGGCTGGATCCACCCAATGTGGGAGTAGGAGTACTGGGAAAACAGTCTCGCCTGTAGCTCACAGGTCCAACCTGGGTGATGGGGAACTCTGGAAGCATCGCGTTACTGAACGCAGGCTTGACCCGTCCGTCTGCAGAACTCATTTCCAGCCACATACTCTGTATTCGACCCACGTGGCACCGCCTTGCGCTCTCACGGCCCAGCTCGCACAAGCTGAAGTTGTACCAAGACACCACGGTGGACCCAGAAGCCATGGAAATAACAGAGAGGTGGTGGCCGCCAGAACTGTTGAAGAAGCGAGATAGTTTGCCCAGCAAGAGTTCGACCCTGTGGCGGTGCCGGAGGATGGAGTGGAGGCTGCGGTGAGCCGTCAGCATGAAACTGTGGCAGGGGTCGACGGGGCTGCGGCGAAGGTCCAGGGTGAGGGGCAGCCAGGTGCTCAGGCCCTGTCTGTCCCGGGCAGCCAGTAGGAGGTGCTGAGGGGCAAACTGCAGGTCCACCTCCAGAGGTACACCGTGAAGCTCCAGGCCGTCCAACGCCAACCAGGACCCCGTGTTTAGTGGCGGCCTGTCGATGAACCTCATCTCCAGGGAAAGGGCGTCCGCCTCACCGTCCTCTGGATCGAGAAAGGTTTTTGGTGGGATGGAGTAGTGGAAGGGGAAGCCAATAGTGGCCATCAACGCTGGAATGGAGTGCAACACTTTGGGTGGGAGATTTGCAGTGCCTAAAATGTAAAATCAAATAGTTTTTTTTCTGTATTCCATCTAATTATCAAACATTACGGTACAGAAATATTGGAAAAACATGCAATGTGGTTGTGCACTAGAAAATAGAAATCAATATAATCTTTTCAAATGCACTCACATAATTTGTAGATGAACTGTTCATTCATTGATTCATTCATTTACTTATTCATTTACAACTACCTGTTTATTCCTATTCAGGGTCATGGGGGGCTGGAGCCTATCCCAGCATGCATTGGGCAAAAGGCAGGGAAACACTCTGGACGGGTCACCAGTCCATCACAGGGCGAACACAGATAGACAACCACTCATACACACATTCATACCTATGGGTAGTTTAGATTCTCCAATCCACCTGCCTTGAATGTCTTGGGAATTTGGGAAGAAACCAGAGATGCAAACTAAACACAGAAAGAGCAAGGAATTAAACTGACCATTTGCAAAATATTTCAATTCATTGTCAGATGATGCTAATATATTTCCTTAAACAGTTGTTATGCTTCAGTTATATCTGACTACCAGTACTGAAAAAGTTATTTGTTTTTGCTTAAGCACCCGGGTCTGATGTCAAATTACTTATTGGATGTAAATTTAAAAACAGCTTTTACTAGGTACTAATTTATTAACTTATAATAGAGTGTACATTATTTTTTTTTGTTTTGTTTTGTTTTTTGTTTTTCTGGGATAAATATGACATCCCTCACAGCAAACTTTTCCGTAGCTGAATTTTGAGTAAAATCCTCTCCTGGAATTAATTGAATTGAAAGATAATTTTATGGAAAACCCTGCACAATCTGTACTTTTAAAACATTTATTTATTCAGGCAAGGTTTGCTGAGCATATAAGCTCTTTTTCAGCAACACTGCTTCACAGTCATACAGTCAGGCTCATTCACACCTGGGAGTTGCCCAGTAAAACCACAGTCTGTTACTGGTGGACAGTGAACAGTTGGGGGTTAAGTGCCTTGCTCACCTCACTGGTACTTACTTGAGGTGGAAACTGAGGAAAACGGCTGGACAGTGCTCTGACTTCTAGACGAAACATGGCTTAAAGCCTGGAATGATGTTAACAAGATGGTAGACATCCCATAATATTGATTTAAAGAGGTGCTCAGAATCTGTGGAGTAGAACTTCCTTGTTCTGTGAATGGACAGATTGTGATAGGGATACTGTTCAGTGTCACTTGCAATGTGTAAGACGATTGACTCATTAACAAGGCCTTCTCTGAGCTGAACCCATGTCCACTGAGGGCAGATGCACTCTCTGCTAATGATGTGTGTGTGATCACTGAGAAGCCATTGGCTACTAAAAGAGACAGTGTGTTTGATCTGTCAGTTTTGTGTGTAGCTGGAATGTGGTTTAACTCGGAGCATCCAGCGGTGGGTGTGGCGGCCAGCTCTGTCACCGACAAAAACGGTGAAGAAATAAATTCCTCTGAGTCATTTTGTTCCCCTGAGACATTTGCGGAGAGGCTGGTGGGAGGCACTGAAAAATACTCCCCAGATGACTCTGCCCCTGTCTGCCCATGGGTTGAGAAGAATTGCCCGCTTGAATTAAATTTGATAAACTGCGATGGAAAAGCAGTCCAGTATCCCTCATCTTTGTGTGACTCAAAATGTGAATAACTAGTAGAGAAGACCAGAACGTGCTCCAGTGTGTTCTTGGGGTGGGTGCTGTTGAGCGGCGGGGTACACCCACTTTTGTCCATATCATCCTGAGCCACAGAGTTGCTGCACAATGGGAATGAAGGCTCAAGACTCTGCGTTTGAGGAATGGAGGACTTGGTGTACGGTCCTTGAGCAGTTGAGGGAGCAATGGGATCAAAATAACCCTCAGGTGTTGGTCCGAGGCTCTCTGATACCATCGGTGGAACAGGTTGAGTCACACTTACAAAGACAGTTTTTAGACCCAGTTGAATTGTAGTCATGAATCCTGTTTTTAAATATAGGCTTGATGTCATTCCAAGGACTAAGCCTATGTGAGAATACTGCTCACTTGTAGTTTGGGCAACTGATGACTTTTCGCTCACAGAAGACATCAAAGAGTCATAGATTGTTTGTTGAGACCCCTTGAGCAGCAGCGTTTGGAGAAATGTTTGTTGCATGGATGGTCGGAATTGCGTACTCTCATGAGCCATCTTGTCTTTGGAGACTGAGTGCAATCCTGGACTTTCAGATGTCCATTTCACAGTTGTTTCTCTGATGGATTGGCCTTTGAACGTCATTAATGGGACTGAAATGATTTGAGGGGTTTGCGTCAAAGGAAGATCCATTTCCAGAGTCCGAGATGGATATGTTGGTAATATGGGCTCCACTAAAGCATCTGTACTTAATGTCTGTGTTCGTCTGGTTTGGTCAAAATTTAACTCTGTGCTGTTCAGTGTCCCTGATTCTGACTGTAGATCTAGATCCAGTTGCAAAGCGGAGTCACCAATATTAGAGAGCAAGGATATGGAGAGTGTTGGAAACAGTGGTGTTAGGGATGATGATGTTTCGAGAGTCTCTACACTAAACAGAGGAGTTGCAGTTTTAGGTCTCTCCACAAGTTCTCCACTGACCGACCCAAGTTCTGAGGGTAAAGGCTGTGTAAATCTGCTCATCGGTGTCTCCAGTCTAGGCAACAGGGATGCTGAGAGAGAAGCCTCCAGTTCAATTTGTTGAGACACGGTCAGCTGATGTGTTGACGGGGTCGATGACATGTCCTGAATCGTTACATTTAGTTGAGACATTATCTCCTGATTCATTACAGATGGAGTCGGTGACAGATCTTGGATTGTTTCAATTCGTTGAGTGTTTGCAAACTGCTCAGTCATTAAATATGGGGTTGGTGACACATTTGGAAACAGTTGTGTAGATGCTACGTTGTTTGATAATGATGATGATTGAGTGGTCTTCAGTCTGGAGTTTAATAGCAGGACGCTATTAAGATTCTCTGTTAGAGTTTGATGAGGAATGGATGGGAGGTTATGGAGTGAACGTGTTAGTTTGGCAGTATTGTGGTCTTCCATTGTCTCTCGGATATATATGACGTGACCTAGGAAAAATAAAATACAACAATTCAATAAACTGTAAAGGAAAAGAGTTTCCTGAAAGCAATCAAATTTTGAAATCGTCCAGGTTGTTGTCTGGGATTGTTATAGCAAGCATTTCCTTTATCTATCTATCTATCCATCTATCCATCTATCCATCCATCCATCCAGTCATAAATTACCACTCATTTTGTTCCAGTCAACAAGAAGACAGTGTTTCTCTTACATCCATTCATTCTATTCACCCTCCCAAACTTTAATTCAAACATTGTCTTCAACTATACTCCTTCTTGTGCATCCCTTCATCCAATCCCTCCAGCTCTTATTCTAGTAATTTGTTTTCCCATCATCCCTGCCCAGCCTATACTATTACCCCATATAGTCTCCCATTCATTCATCCATTAAGGCCCATTCAGCTGCGGGCTCCCTTTCAGATAAGGTCAAGTCATTACATCACATGACTTGGATGCAGACATGAATGACTAAGCACCCAGAACAATCATATATAGTCATATAGAGGTCAAAAGCAGAAGACTTGCCCAATGAGCTCACTGTGGACTGACTTTCTGAGTCAGTGTGAGTAGCTCTGCAAGATACAGTCAAGAAGGGATTTTCCTCTGGACAAGGGTGCAGAGTCAGACAAGGTACAACCGATTCTCTGTTGACAGTCTCGTGTGTCACCATGGCAGTAACACTGTAAGAGATTAGGGTCTGTTGCAGTGAATGGTAAATACTGTGTGGTCTGAATGATGGTAACGATGTTGACAGAGTGGTGTCAGCCAAAGGCTTCTCAGCTAACATGGTGTGAAAAAATGTCCTGAGTGTTGATATACTCTCAGGCAAAAAGGGCGAAGGATTTTCAAGCTTTTCTATTTTGCTGATCAAAAGAGTAGGTGGTGTCGACCCCAGGAGGGTGCGTTTAACAAAAAAGTTGGACTTTTCTGAATGTTTCAGGTACTCAGAGTGAATTGTAGTAGCACTTTCCATTAGCTGGCCCATGGGGCTACTTTGAACTTGAGACCGTTTGCTGGCTAATTGGCCACTTTGCTCTGTGATTGTGTTCCCCAGAAACAACTCTGTGCTCCCGATATATTCTTCAAGCAACACGGCTGAGGTTGTTTTCATGGACTCAAATATTGATGCTTGTCCACTGCTAGCTTGATTTGATAATGGTGATAACATTGTGTCTATGGTGGCTTCTAGTGGCTCCTCACTGTGGCCAGTCACAGTTTTTATTGTTTTGAACTCATAAGTGGAAAACCCATTTGCATGACTGCAGGCAAATTCGATGCAGTTGGATGTGTACAAAGTTGAGGAAACTGTGTTGCCATGACATGTTTGTGGCTCCAGGAAAGCATGTGAGTGCACACTATATGGGTGCAGGATTGTCTGCATGATGGACAGGGTGGTTGAGGATGTTTGTATTTTTTGCGTGTGACTTGTTTTTGGTATCGTAACAGGCACCTCAGGTTTTATGTCAGAGTAAAACATGGACATCTTTTCTTTTTGAGTGTGCCATTCAGGGATAAGCATGAAAGACTTGAGGAGAGAGCCTGTCATGTTGTCATCCTGCGTGCTGGAGGGATGTAGTAATTCTGAAAATCCTTTGCTAACAGAGACTATAGTACTGTCACTTGAGTCCTGTGTGTGTGTTGGCTCCAGCTTTGTTCCCACGTGGCTCATATGCTCCAAGATGATTGACAAACTTGGACTTTGGGTGTGTGGTACCAGCTTAGTCAAAAGAAGAGGAGAATACCTGAGTGAATACTCAAGTTTGACAATCTCTTGGACCCGAGTTGGAGGTGGAATAACCATGTTAGGAGTAGGTGTATGTCTTGGCCATCTTAAGTCCCTCTTAACTTTATGTTGCACCCCTCCAGCTGCACAAAGCACTCTCCATCCCAAAACAGGAGCTCCCAGCACCCTAGCCATCCCTCCTGCCTTTGTGCCGTGTTCCAGTACCTTGGCCAAATCGGACTGCCGTTGCTCTCCTTGACAACCGACAGGCCACAGCAGCTCACCAACCTCTCCCACGACGTCTCGGTTGTCCTCACCACTCGTCGTAGTAAGTTTCTCATCCAGTCCACCGTGCCTACAAACTCTGAGCTTCTCTCGCTGTAGAATGAAGGATCTTCTTAATGAAAATAACAAGACAGAGCCTGACGGCAGTCGGAGGTAGTCGGCCATGGTGCTGACCAAACGGACGCGCTGGTTTGCACCAAGGCTCTCAGGGTTCAACTGGAGGAGAAGGTTGGCCCAAATGGTCATCTCTCCCTCAGAGCAGGTGAAAGTGTCCCTGTCAGACACAGAGACAAAGAAAAATCTGATTTTCATCCATTTGAACCGGATTCAGTATTTTTTCCATGCCACATAAAACGATCATTGATGTTAAATTATGTAATGCGGGGTTTAGTTCCAAAACGCTGTGCATTTTTTAAAATAACTGAAATTCATCACTGCCCAGATAGCAAACTAACATTGTATCAATGCAGAATCAATGTAATGCATCAACACAACTAACACTGATTCATTCAACATCAGTTTTGCACCCTGAAATGATGTTTACAGAACATTGAAAATGGATTGACACAGACGCAAAAATCAATGTTATTTCTATTAAAACTCAATGATTGATTTAACATCAAATGAACATTGAAACAATATAAAATTTGATCTGCTTTATGCACAGCAGGATTCTATGGTGAATGCAGGGTAGAATGAGGTAAAATGTAGCTCAGTGAAATAAACAGCTGGATTTGATGCACCAGGATGCTGGTTCAAACATCAAATCTTTTTGTGTTTTCAAAAATGTTAACAATTATAAACTGATGATACAAGCAGTGTGGATGCTGCTCACAGAAAAAAAGCAATGTAAAGGCAATGTAGGCCACTCAAGATAGGTCTACCATTAATCAGTGTTGATTCAATTTTGCCTTTTCAATGTTGAAAAACTATTCAGCTAACCAAAAATCTACGCCAATCTACACTAATTCAGTGTTGCATTTTCAATGTTGAAAAAGCAATCGATTATCCACATTGATTCAATGTTCATTTAACACTGAATTTTCATCCTCAACCAAAACAATGATTCTGATTCTGATTCAACATTCTGATCCAACATGGAATCAATGACGCCTTGCTATCTGGGTTCAGAAAATGCTACTAAGTTGGCAAATAACATCAGTAGAAGTTGTGCCTCTGTGCCGACAATCACTTGTCAGAGAACTCTTCAGTGTCTTGAAGGTTGGTGTCCATCTAGAGTGATTTCCTGCCTGCTTACCTTCTAGGAGAGGATTGCAGATCCCTTTCATTCACTGTTCCATTTAGGATGTGCAGATAAAAGTAGGCAGCACTTCTACACCGCTGGCTGGTAACAAACACTTTAAGACGGTACATCCCACAATCCTCTGCCAGAGCCAGGCCGACTAGACTGCCAGTCTGATGCCTAAACACCATCCAATGGGGCAATGGACCCTCTCCATCAGCCAATGACAGCTAGGGGAAAAAAGTGATGTTGATATTAGCAGTTGGAATAAGACATATTTATTTATGCTTAAGTTAGTGTATGTGTTTGTATGTGTGTGTAAAGCCAATACATGGGAAATAATGCCATCCTGAATTGAAAAGTTTAGCAACATATGGTAGAAATTAAGGATCTGTCAAAATAATTGAAAATATTATACATCCTTAACTTTGCAAGTGCCCATCTGTGTTCTGAAAGAAACAAAAAAAAAACAGCATTTCATTATCTTAAAACAATTCTCAGCTCACCTGGAAATGCTGCATGGGTCCCAGGGGTGCAGGGAGGGGGAGCTTGAAAAAGAAAGGTGACCCTGCTTGGGATGTGCAGTTGGGAAACCCACCAAGTGGTGTCATTCTGCAGCACATTCCCCAGCAGCAGCAGCAGCTTGAGGGACAAGCCTAAGTTTTGACATGGCAGGACGCACCTTTGGTCATCCATGTCCTGCTTCTAGGGGTTTGAATTCCAGCTCATGCTCTACCTCCACACTATATGCTCCTAGTCGTTTTCTTTATCTTTGCTTTTCTATCTTGAAAAGAAATTAAATCCTGGAGAAAGATGGACAGTTCCTCTGAAGCGGGTCTCATAGTGCATGGATCTAGTCTTGTAAAAGTATTTATGGATTCCATGCTTGCATAATTCTGGTTATGAACAGCCATGCTTTTCACTGTTGCTGGTAGTCAGGGAAAAAGCAAATCCCATGGCAAAAAAGCTTGCCCACCTGTGTTGTAAACCATCAGTATCAGCCTTGAGATTTGTAGAAGGCAACCCATCTGTCACAGAGAGATCAGCGTGGATCCATTTGCTGCAGGCTGTAGGTCTGCATGGACGTTGACCTCAAGTCACCAGCAGTGAGTGTCTTACATAGTATACAGTATAGAGTATCTTCCTACTCTATCAGTAACAATTTAAACACACAGTGGAGTGGACTGCCCACTCTGTTAAAAAAAAATTGCCTCATGTTATGTTGCAAGAGTCTGTCTCCCTTCTTACCAATGATTTGTATAGAAAAATTGTTTTTTTTACCATGTAGCCCCATCATGTTTTTATTGTCTGGTCACCCACCTGTCAGGTTAAAACAAGTAAAAATTCCAGTAGAGTCCATGTAATGGAGTCAGACTCGCACAGCCCAGATGAACAACAAAGCTCCATTTCAAAATGTCACTGATGATTCATCTTCAGATAAACAAAATACAGTGAGGCAACACCGAGAGGTACTGTGTGTGTGAAACCTGGCAGAACCTGATCCTTAACACATGATCAGTCGATACAGAGCTCCTTTTCTGCCGACATGTTGCAGTGTGTCCAGTTACAAGGCAGTTGTGGTTACTAGGATACCTGCAATACTACCGGAGACCCTATCAATGACTTCACAGTTCTGTCTAGATGGTCTCGTTCCCCAATAACGATCGCTCTTAGAGGTTTTTAATTGTGATCCTACGAAAGTTTGTTCATTACCTACATGCCTTTTAGTCTAACAGGAGGGACCCTAAAATTTTTGGATGCCTCTACCGGAGGTACAACAAAACACAAAAATGTTTTTTAGCATCCCTAGGGTCTCTCATAAATGCAATAGATTCTTGTATAAAAATATTTTACTGCAAAAATAGTTAAATTGGTCCACATTTTGATACACCCCACCAACAAAAAAAGGTGCAAAACAAACTTGCCTGGCCTATTGGAGCATAAAATACTGTTGGTCGTCTACAAATCGCTCAATGGTTTAGGACCAAAATACATCTCTGACTTGCTCTTACCATATGAACCCTCTAGACCCCTCAGGTCATCTGGGACCGTACTGAAGAACTCAGAAATGCCCAAACTTTGAACACTTTTAAAACCAGGCTCAAAACTTTTTTATTCTGCACTGCCTATGCAACTTGATCTTTATTCTCTTTTTATGCATTTTAATTCTTTATTTATTTATGCATTGTCTTTTAAATGTCACTTTCAATGTCTTTTTTGTTTTGTGTATGTAATTGTAAATGTATTTTTCTTTTATTTATGTACAGCACTTTGAATTGCCAATGTGTATGAAATGTGCTATATAAATAAACTTGCCTTGCCTTGGGTCTTCAGGCCCCGGGTGGTTTACACACACATTCTACCAGAGGTTTGGCTCCTGGGCCCTGTTTAGAGTCTCAGGATATATGCGCTGCAGCTAGCTGGTCCTTGCCTCTCACTTTTGCAAAGTTTTATAAGTTGGATGTCACTTCCCTGACTATTGCTCATGCTGTTCTGAGTGTTGGCTCTGAGGTGGAGCAGGGTGATCAGGCACCTGAGTGTTGGTGGTCAGATAAGCTTGTCTGGCAATACGAGAGTCTCCATATCCCATAGTGAAACATCAAATCGAATGCTATGAAAGAGAACTTTAGGTTACTTGCGTAACCCCAGTTCTCCGAGTAGCATGAGTGAGATATCTCACCAGACCGCCCTTCTTGCTGCTGGGGTGAAGTGAGAAGAGGGGTGCTTTGGTGTGAAGTGCCCATAGAAATGATCAAACATGTGATGAGGATCCATCATTGAAGACCTGTGTGTAATCTCAATCTGTCAAGATCTTATTGCACAATGCTGCCGCATCCCAACACCAACTACCCTTGGACTTGCCATTTTGATTCATCATGAGTTTGGTAGCAAGACACTCATCAATGAACTAAATTCAATGGGCCACTGTGTGTCCTATGATGAGGTTAGGGATTTCGATATCATTATTTCAATTGTAGGAGCAACCCCCTCTGTTTCCAAGACCAAGACGAAATGCAGTCACATTCCTAAAGTGGCACAGAGGCCGCCTGTCGTGACAAATACGCACCCCTCCCCCGGAGAGACCACATCCGCACCTGGGCAAAGCGCCGGTTACAACAACCTCACGTCACGCTAAATACGTAAGGTCTCATAAAACCAACTGACCCTGCGTTCACCCCAGAAGGGCCAGGGACATTTCTTTGTTTACAGCTCTGCTGACCAGTCCTTGACTCAAGAACCTTTTCATCTACTGATCAACTGATGGCTGATAAGTGATCAGCCAGACCAGCATGACTAACGAACAATTGGTCACCAGACAATCACCACTGGCAATAACCAACTGCCATAAAACAGGTGACTCCGACATGCACCCTCTGCGGGACCCTCCTCAAATCTGCCACCAGAAATGTACTATGACTGAGTGTACAGTTTTGATGAGAATAATAAGGAATCATGGGATTTGAAATATGTAACCACCCGGACCGAAAGTGCATTGGTCACGGTGATAAGTAGGTGGGGAAAACACCCCCACGGCACCACTGCCGAGTCTGATTGGCTGAACGCCGTCCGAAGGCAGGGACACAATATTCCTTGTACGATCATTGAGTTTGCTTGTTTCAAGTTCGCTTGATCAAGAGTTTCTCCACTCACCCGGTCCAGTCCATCCAACTTGACTCCAGAAGACTCTCTCACCATGCAAGTCTAGCAACATCGGGCCGCAGCAGACTCCAGGACACAAGCAAGTATCACAGCCATCCATTCACTTTACTTAATCTCCTGGTGCATTGTAGAGGTCCGTTTATCAATTGGCATAGCCTCCAAAGTCCAGTTATTTGAACTACACTCAACTTTCTGTTTCTCAGGGAACGATCACTAGGCCTGATCATCTCAGTCTATTAATAATCTGATGTCATTTTCATTCTATAACTCTCTCAATGTTATACTGCTTTGTTGACTTTTTCCCTTGCCCTCCTGACTGTTGTGTTTGCCCCTTTTTGTGTTTCCTGTAGTGTTGTTTAGTTGTAGTTGTAGATATAACGGTAGAAATAAATGTGTTTGAGACTAAAAGTAGCTTGTTCTGTGTTTGCTTGCTCACAATATCAATCACTAAACCAGAAAAGATCTGTGCTGCCCTTTTATAAATAAACATTCTGTAGTAGTAATAATAATAATCATAACAATAATAGTTATAAGTATAATAACAACTTAACCTCTTGTGTTTGGCCAACCGAGAGGGCTTTTCCCTTGTGTTATTATCTGTCCCTGTATAGAAATTGGTTCGCTGGATGAATAATTGTCTATTTGGGATATGTCTAATAACTCTTATAATTTCCCTTATAAAATAATATAATCTTTGAGCTCTGATTTCATACACAACAAAGGTACTCACTGATCAAACTACTTCAATTGCAGATTCATGTTTGCATTAGACATGTATTCCATACCATAAATGTGTTAATATTTATTTTCTGCAACAATGCTGTTGTTGCTTTTCTGTCTTCCCAACCAATATAATGAATGGCACAGACTACAGCCGATTAGGACACCTCAGTTTTCACTAACAATGCATGCTACAATTACACAAGTGGTATTGCCAGATTCAGTACAACCACACCTATCCAACAAGCCCTGATTTGTCTTTCTATGATAACTTATGGAAGAGATGTTAAAAACGCAATTTTTTTCTGTCTTCGCCTACTTTAAGTCTGTTTATGAATCTATATATCCAACATACATCGAGTTGTTCACATCTACTTTGTTTTGTCTGTGGAGATACAAGTATGGCAAGTTTGAGAGCTCTCTTACCTTCTGATTTGAATCTACATGAGTTTATGTGCAACCAGTCCCATACGGATTGGCTTTGTTTTGCACCTTCTTTTGTTGGTGGGGTGTATCAAAATGTGGACCAATTTAACCATTTTTGCAGTAAAACATTTTTATACAAGAATCTATTTCATTTATGGGAGACCCTAGGGATGCTAAAAAACATTGTTGTGTTTTGTTGTACCTCCGGTAAGGGTATCTAAAAATTTTAGGGTCCCTCCTGCTAGCCTATTTCTCAAAGCAGCACTTAGAGCGGGAGCGTGTACATGTTAGTTAAGTGCATCTTAAAGCCGCTGTGACACTGTCAATATGAAAGGTGCTGAAGTGTTTGTTGACTTGGTTTCATAATAACGGATGAATTAAGTTATGTGATATTGTACAAATACATCAAAGAGGCTACTAAACAAAAATGAAATACACAACAGAAACAATTATATATGCTTTGAATCGCCACAGAGACATTATTTAAATTGTCTGGAGAACAGCCAACTGTTATCTCATTTAATGCAATAGGCATACAGTATGTCCGTGGGTTTAATGTTAATGTCTGCTTTTGTCTTCTCTTTTGCTCCAGCTAGGCTACTTGCCCTGAAAATGAATAACTGGACTCAGATTTAGGAGTGATGATTCATAGCAAGTCATTTTTGCTCTCTGATCAAATTACACTGTTAATGTGTTAGAATATTGCAATCCGGTTGACATCACAGCAGTTGCACAATAGCCTACGTGACAGATTTCATTATGTGTCAGCAAGTTGTTGAACATTTCTTTTGAACATGTTGGCACAATTGCCGATGCCACACATTTTGTATTTTGTCTCCTCTTTCACGGTTATCTCAGTGTTCCCCTCTCCTGGAGCACACCACTCTATTTCACCACACCCATCCATTTTATACAGAGATCATTTGTGGGAAAAATATAGGTCTAATAAAGAAATAAGGTATATAAGATGAAAATAAATTAGATAACAGTAAATAATATAAAAGAAACAGCCTAATAAACCTTAAACTCTCAAGTTAAAAAGTTGCAGTGAGTCCTGTGGGTGAGACGGTGGAGAGTTTTTCCCACGGTGCAGACCAGCAACATCGAACTCCATCCGGTCTCCCGGTGTGAAAAAAAAGTGAACCTTAACATTCCAGTCAGTAATGGGGATTTGCAGACAGTAGCTCGTCTTCGCTGCCCTATAAACTTTAACGGTAGGTGAAGTCATCTCGTGGTAACGTTAGTGGAATTAGGTAATTTAACCCTGTCGCAGTGCTTCAGTGCATAGAATTGAACACACACACCGTGGGTCTGTACAGGATCTGTGCTTGATCGTTATCTACAATCATTTTAAAGAGCGTATTAAAGGAATAGTACACTCAAAAATGAAAATTCAGTCATTATCTACTCACCCTCATGCCAGTTGAAACTCTGATGAAGTTTGTCCATAAATCAAAACCTTTCATCAGACTCAAACTCAGTAAATCCTGTACACTCACACAGGGTTCTACAGTGCGAACAAAATGCTCGCATTTGCTCCTACCTTTTTAAAAATGCGTATGAGAGGTTGAATTTAGGGACACTGGTGCAAACTAGGGATTCAGCAATTAACCAATGTCACTATTAGCTGCATTTCTAACCGCAAGCATTTTAGAAGCTGCGTTATCTCCGACTGCGATTCTGTGCTCTTGAATGCAGCCTCACGTTCGCACGAGACTGCGCCTGTCAAAACTTCTCAGAGATCGATTCACTGTTTATGTTTGTGTGGAGGTCTTCATAAGATGGATACTATGATCATCTTAGCCTGGAGATGCTTTTGGGAAACGAGGCCCTGGTCTGAATGGGCTGTCGTGGGCGGTTCTACAAGATTCAACCAATCGGATCATGATTTTGACAGATTTAATTATTTCATAGTGCACACCCAAATAAATAAATATATTTTTTAAATATGCATGCGTAAATGTAATCATTTAATTATATATTTATCTAGAAATTGTGCTCAGCAGACCACAGACCTCTGCGATGTCTGACAACCACCTTTTGGTGATATGCCACGCCCAACACCACGCCCCCTTTTGGCCAATCGACAAGAAAAGTTAAGCAATTCTTCCTTGGCCCATAACCAACCTTCATACCAAGTTTTGTGCCAATCCGTGCCCACCTTTTTGAGATATCCTGCGAACAGACGGACGGACGGACGGACAAACACACAGACGTGGGTGAAAGGAGGTAATGATATATATTTATTTATGTTGACATTGTGAATGAGATATTGGAATTGACACAATGAGATTTCATTCAATTTTTGTCCGAAATAATCCCACCACAATAACAATATGAAATTGAATGTTCACATTTGCAATTTCGCACATACACACGCACACACACACACAGATAGTTTAAACAACCCATCTGTCATACATCCATATATCATTGTAGAAATACAGTATGATGAAGTGCTTGAGTGCCAGTTCTGTTCTGTCCTGATCTAGACAGAACTGTGATCAACCACCTGTGACCTCCAGTCACAAAAGTCATTGATAGGGTCTCCGGTAGTATTGCAGGTATCCTAGTAACCACAACTGCCTTGTAACTGGACACACTGCAACATGTCGGCAGAAAAGGAGCTCTGTATCGACTGATCATGTGTTAAGGATCAGGTTCTGCCAGGTTTCACACATACAGTACCTCTCGGTGTTGCCTCACTTTATTTTGTTTATCTGAAGATGAAACATCAGTGACATTTTGCCTTGAAATGGAGCTTTGTTGTTCATCTGGGCTGTGCGAGTCTGACTCCATTACATGGACTCTACTGGAATTTTAACTTGTTTTAACCTGACAGGTGGGTGACCGGACAATAAAAACATGATGGGCTACATGGTAAAATGTATTCACAACAATTTTCTATACAATTCAATGGTAAGAAGACTCTATGGATCGGTCGCTCGCTCGCTCGCTCTGTTCACCACTTTATGGGTCACGTGCGTGAAAGTGTGCCGCAGGGAGTTAGACTGCAGACTCTCAATCGGGAGACCTGAGTTTGATTCCCAGCAGGAACGAACATTCAGTGTTGCGGGGCTGTTAGACTCTTAGTCTTGTTTTTAACAGAGTGGGCAGTCCACTCCACTGTGTCCTTTTTTAAATTGTTACTGATAGAGTAGGAAGATACTCTGTACTGTATACTATGTAAGATACTCAAACAAAAATATGCTGGTGACTTGAGGTCAACGTCCATGCAGACCTAAAAAAACCTGTGTGTAAACCTGATGGTTTACAACACAGGTGGGCAAGCTTTTTTGCCATGGGATTTGCTTTTTCCCTGACTACCAGCAACAGTGAAAAGCATGGCTGTTCATAACCAGAATTATGCAAGCATGGAATCCATAGATAATGTTAAAGTCATATAAAGATTACATTCTGGCCAACTGGGGAGACAAATTGGTGCAAAATGCAAATTGATATTTGTACTTTTACAAGACTAGATCCATGCACCATGAGACCCGTTTCAGAGGAACTGTCCATCTTTCTCCAGGATTTAATTTCTTTCCAAGATAGAAAAGCAAAGATAAAGAAAACGACTAGGAGCATATAGTGTGGAGGTAGAGCATGAGCTGGAATTCAAACCCCTAGAAGCAGGACATGGATGACCAAAGGTGCGTCCTGCCACGTCAAAACCTAGGCTTGTCCCTCAAGCTGCTGCTGCTGCTGGGGAATGTGCTGGAGAACCAAAGTTTAATCCCACCGCTACGCTGTCCAAAAATGACACCACTTGGTGGGTTTCCCAACTGCACATCCCAAGCAGGGTCACCTTTCTTTTTCAAGCTCCCTCTCCCTGCACCCCTGGGACCCATGCAGCATTACCAGGTGAGCTGAGAATTGTTTTAAGATAATGAAATACAGTTTTGGGGTAAATACATCCATACAGTGGTACCATGCGCTTTAGTAGCAAGTGCCTCTGAAAATGGGCTGAGCTAAACATGTAGAATATTTTCAATTATTTTGACAGATCTTTACTCTATATGTTGCTAAACTTTTGAATTCAGGATGACATTCATACCTGTGGAAAATGTTACTATAGAGTCCTACAAAATGAATTGTTTTCTGAGTGGGAAAATATGTGTATTATAGACAGAGTCGGGTATAAGGTACAAAAGTGTGATAAAAATAATACTGTTAGTCATAGTTGTAGTCATTGCCCTTCTACTGAACATTGCTTGAAAGAGTTTCCCATGTATTAGCTTTACACAAACACACACATTAACTTAAGCATGAATAAAAACAAATAGTATTACTTTTTCCAACAACTAATATCAAAATGTTTTCCCCTAGCTGTCATTGGCTGTTGGAGAGGGTCCATTGCCCCATTGGATGGTGTTGAGGCATCAGACTGGCAGTCTAGTCGGCCTGGCTCTGGCAGAGGATTGTGGGATATACCGTCTTAAAGTGTTTGTTACCAGCCGGCGGTGTAGAAGTGCTGCCTACTGTCATCTGCACATCCTAACTGGAACAGTGAGTGTTGGGATCAGGCGTTCTTAAGAGACACCCAGAGGGCTTCAGCTCAAAATTCCCCAAGTAACGTGGCTGTCTTGTTTTGTGCTTTGTCTCTTTCAGATCAGGCAATAGATGAGGAGAGCTTCTTACTCTTACATGAGAGAACCATTGTCAGCCTCATCCCTAAAACTGGCTAAAGTCCATAAAACAACATGCAGGACTAGTGAGTAGTAGCAAATTATGATTGCAGGTGTGGAGTGTGTGGACACTTTTTAAAAAAAAAAGAAAGAAAGAAAAATTACAATTACAAAGTCTTCAGTTGAATAAACTATATATTTTTACATAATATTCTCTTGTTTGTGTTTATTATATGTTAGCTAAACTAACATTTTGTGGGTGTCACTGTAAGGGACATTGAAATATAAGAATAACCCAGTCATGTGATTATATTTAGCCCCTAATATAGTTAATATAAACCAGCATCTGGTTTAAATGCCCAACACAACTGTCCTATATTAAAACTGTTCTATTCAGTCTGTCCTGAACTCTAATAATCTGACCCCAGAAACTCAACAGTCTCTTACACTGCTTTTCCCCCTCCCTGGCCTACACTATCAACCTCTAAATTATTTCTAACCGCATCATATATCTTATTTCTGTGTGTTCCTCACCCTAACTCTCCAAGCAACCTATAGCTATCCCTGCAGTTAGGCTCAATGGAAAAACAACTTAAGTTTAAACCCATACACGTAAGTTGAGAACAGTGTCGTGTGATTAACTGTGTGCTTCCTCCCCATCCTTTCTTGTTGGTCTTCACCCTGCCGTCAGTCTATCGGCTTTAGCTTCATGGAAGTTCATTTTTTCTGCAGGTGTAAACAGAGCAGACGGTGTCATAAGCCATGTGCATGGCAAATGTGTTCTTCAGCTGGTTTAAGTTTTTTTCAGTCGGAAGGAACACTCCCAGGAGAATGGCATGTTAAAGATCATGTCAGATCATGTTTGTCATGATCTCCTTGTCAACGTATGTTCCCGAAGTAGCCTGTCCAAGTCTGCTTATTTTCTTCAGTGGAAAGGATCCAGACACAGACTTGGATCCTTCTCCGCCTTTCCAACGGCCACTCAGGTAATCAACAATACAGGATTTTAATACCGTTTAATGGAGAAACTGTAGGCCTATGACATTCCCATCTTTCTTATATCCTATTGTGAAAGAAAAGTAAGAATATCATGTACCAGGGTTATTACAGTTTTGGATTTATTATTGTTTTTTATTTTTATATACTTTTTTTTTTTTTCAATTTCAGTTTAGTTTTTGTTAGTTTTCAGTATGGGTTTGGTAGTTTTAGTTTAGTTTTTCCTTTTTATAAATGTTTATTTTTAGTTTTAGTATTTTTATGGGTGGTATTTTAAAGGTATAATGATGATAGTTCAAGTCAAAGTAAAATTTTATTTATATAGCACAATTCATACCGGGGCAGTTCAAAGTGCTTTACAAGCAAGACACAGGGAGTTAATAATTAAAAGCATGTAAATACACAGATATGTATACATATAATCATGTGCATAAAAACAGGCATGCATAATAAGAATAGAATAGATATTGTATAATACAATCCTATTTTAATCCTGTTTATTTACATTAATTTTTCAATACATCCTCAACTTAAAGTTAGGACCACTTGGTGTCATGCTTGTAGAAGTGAGGAGGAGAGAATAAGAGAAGATGACAAGCCTGACAAAGAACAGCATGTGAAAAAGGGCAATAGCAAGAACACTTCAAATGGACACAACAGTCTGTAAAACATACGGATAGGCACGAATATACAAGTAGGGGAGACCGGGGATGGTTGTAACATGGGGTTAATTGTAACAGCAAAACTTCCACCAATCAGGGATAAAATGTGAAGCATTCCATCCATGCTAATCTCAAACCACCGTTCTACAACAGCTAGAAATATCATGGCTGACAGGGGTGGGGATAGTTGTAACACTGTTGAAAAAAGTGTTACTGTGACTCATTTATTAAACAGTTATGTGATGGAACACCACATTTCAAGTCAATTAAGTTTAATTAACTGAGATTAACTCAGTTAATTTTGTTAAGACAACCCATACATGCATGCACAGTTAAGAGATGTTAAAATGGTTCAGTTCAAAAGGATCAGTGTAGTCAAAGACACACACACACACACACACACACACACAGTGACCGACAGTCATGTTGTTCTTTAATGTAATGCATTCTTCTTTAGAGCTGTTCTAATGCAAATTGCATAGTGTGGGCTCAATTTTTGCTTCTTTCCTCTTGTTGTTCTTGTTGTATTGGGGTAGGTTGTAACAATAGAACTCCTTGTATTTGACATCAATTCATGAAGTCTGTGATATTATAATAGAGGTTAAAGTGATTGTTATTTGTAGCAGACAAATGTGGGCACTTTGTGTCAAAATTTGCGAGATCTAACACCAAAGCTCTTGGAGTTATAAGGACTGAGACAAAATGTGTTACAATCATCCCCGGTCTCCCCTGCCCGTAAATGCAAGCTGGAAGTTGGGGCGGGGCTACATGTTAGGCCCACCTCCTTCTTGTGGTTTCAAGGCTAGACTACACACTGCCACCCTCTGGTAGAATTACCTTACATCTCACACAGATCTCTGGACTTTCTTTGTAGACCAGTCATTAAAAAGTTTGCAAGTAACATTTAAAAAATTAGACTTTAGTTAAATAAGAACCAAATTACTCATATTTTAGAATTTCTATATCTATGGTAAATATGTTGTGGTCAACTCTATGGTCAACATGTATTGAGAAGCTCCACTTCTGTTGATACTGTAACAAAAACCTCATAACAAATGATATCTTTTTACCATATTTTGTGGAACACAGTAATTGCAAAAAAAATATGTGAGCAATGCTGCCTCTATGAGAAAAAATAAAAATAAAAAATAAAAAATAAATTAAAAAATGAATATATTAAACTGCTTATCACATGCAGCAAAAAACTCGCCCAAGGTCAAACAGCCCAAAAATTGTAATGATATCTTGAAAACTGAGCGTACGGTAGATTGAAATGTGTAGCTGCAAATGTTTGATAAATTGACAATGTGATGTTCAAGATAGTGTGAAGAATCTTTTATCAAACTAAAGACAAATGATGTCTGTACTCTCATGGTGATGTCTGTAAAGCCATGTGTAAATTGAATAATGTGGGGCACTAATACAGTTATAATATTCTTTCTGAGGCTTTCAACATAGGTAAGACTGTTGCCTATGACCAATCGCTTGTCTTTAGAGCACAAAATTATGAGTTCAAGTCCCTGATGTGCTGTGATCATTTTGAAGTTTCATGGAAAGTAAATCAACACTAAATCACATTGTGCAGACAAGTCTCTGAACTCAAAGCAGGTGTTTGGCATCATCTGTCAATGGCAAAATACCTGATTTGGCATCACTGATTAGGATATGGCCAGATGTTTCAACCCATAGAGAGCAGTGCAGCAGCAGTTTTCTGTTCCATGTGATTTAGTATTGATTTATTTGTTCATGAAGGGCACTATAAAATTGTATGTGGTTAAGTGGTTAGCACGGTCAGTCATAGGCTGCAGTATCACAATACTTGTCCCTTTAGTTAGTTTCTCCTCAGTTAAATCTCAAGGAGTTTGGCTCAGTAGGTAAGGCATCCTTTCGTGTGGAAGATTGTGGGTTCAAGTCCAGGCTTGTCTAGTCTGAAGTCATCGACTTTGTATTTTCCAGAATGTTTGGTCATTGTGAATAACTTGAGCAATGTGCGATAAAGAATATGGTTGCAATGACATGATGAACTTGACCAAAGTCACAGACTAACACAAAATTAGCCATAACTAATTGACTGCGTGTCCAATCTCCACAAAACTTGTATGACAAGTTGTGTCATACAAGTACATACATGTAGACAAAACAACCATGTGTTTTGTCTGTCTGTCTGTCTTTTCAAATTGTGCTTGGACCCCTCAATCGCCGCTTGCGGCTATATTTTTAATTATTTTTTCCCCTCTGTCAAATAATTAAGTAAGTATATTGTGCCACAAAATGTGGTAAAAAGATGTAATGTGTTATGAGGTTTCTGTTACAGTATCAACAGAAGTGGAGCTTCTCAATACATGTTCCATTTACTTCAAATGGAATTAACATATTGACAATAGATATAGAAATAGTAAGATACGAGTAATCTGATTCTTATTTAACTAAAGGCTAATTTTTTAAAGTCCAGAGATCTGTGTGAGATTTAATGGTAAGATTCTACCAGAGGGTGACTGTTTCTAGTCTTGAAAGCACAAGAAGAAGGGGGCTGAGGTACATGTGTAGCTCCGCCCAACTTGTAGCCCCGCCCCAACTTCCAGCTTGCATTGAGGGGGTACTCCAAATATAATAAACAGTCCCAATAATCGGGACTCTGGTGTTTTCTCCCAAGTATTTTCAATGTGAATTGTTCAATGGCATTGGCAACACTGGCACCTCCTCCGAGAGCAAGACGTGTTCATGGAGTCTGAACAGGTCAGTCTACAGGATAGCGGACAAGGGGCTGGAGTGGAGCGCATATCGTTTAAAAAAGGTTTGTATCTCAACTCACTTAAATTTTCTACCTAAAGGAATAGTTGACCCAAAAATGTTATCTTTATTTGCTCACCCTCATGTCAGTCAAAACACCGGTGAAGTTTGTATGTCCACATAACACACAGCGAGTTAGCTAGCACAGCTCAATGTCAGCCTTCTCCAAAACAATTGAAGTGAACAGGAACTGGTTCTTTAGACTTCCAAAAAGGGCAAAAATGACCATAAAATTGGTCCAAACAGCTTGTGCAGCGTAATCCATGGTTCTGAAGCCAAATAATTGTACTGTGAGTCCAAAAGACCTATATTACCAGTAGGCTATTTAGTGCAAGTCTTCACTAAAACCGTTGTTTTCAAAAGTGTTCACGCTTGTGCATGCCCATGCATCGTGTGTCCATGGTCTACATAATGAGTGTATGTCATTGCACCAACTACCACTGCACGACCCAGAGACTGGTCATTTTTTGCCCTTTTGGAAACTCCAGAGAACCAATTCCTGTTCACTTCAATTGTTTTGGAAAAGGCAGACATGAAGCTGTGCTAACTCACTGTGTGTTATGCAGACTAACTTCACTGGTGTTTCGACTGACATGAGGGTGAGCAAATAATGGCAAAAACTTCATTTTTGGGTGAACTATCCCTTTAAGCCTTTACTTTGTAACAACAGCAAGGTTCTTTATTACGTGAACATTTTACAGTGTTGCCTTTTAAGGCTATTATTAGCTAGAGGTATGGTTACGTATCAAGTCTATTAGCACCTCTAACTTGGCTATTGCTAGCTCTGGGCTAGCGTTACTTGCAATGAAGTTTGTGCTTCACATTTATTATTATATTCAGGTAATTAGTAAGCCTAGTGATTAATTGAGCAACCCAAAGTAATGGCGTAGACTGTAGTAAAAGGCTACCAGACAGGCAGAGTAATGTATGACTGAGGCGTCTCTGCCTGATTTGCACAATTAACCCTTTCCTGTCACCAGATTTGGCATTAGACACTTTTTTGAAATAAAGTCGCTAAAAGGGTCTGAAAAGTCGCTAAACATAGCGACAAAGTTGCTAAGTTGGCAACAAGTTGGCTCTGGCAGAGGAGTGTGGGATATACCGTCTTAAAGTGTTTGTTACTGGCCGGCAGCGTAGAAGTGTTGCCTACTGTCATCTGCACATCTTAAATGGAACAGTGAATGTTGGGATCAGGCAATCTTAAGAGACACCCAGAGGGCTTCAGTTCAAAATTCCCCAAGTAACAAGGCTGTCTTGTTTTGTGCTTTGTCTCTTTCAGATCAGGCAATAGATGAGGAGAGCTTCTTACTCTTACATGAGAGAACCATTGTCAGCCTCATACCCAAATATAGCCACAAGCAGCGATTGAGGGGTCCAAGCACACCTTGAAAGAAAGAAAAGAGAAAAAAATCACAGAATACATGTGGACACCAAGAGCAGGAAAAAAAAGTGACAGCAGATCCAAATGCATAATATAGCCGCAAGCTGTGATTTGAGGGTTCCAAGTTTTGTGAAGATCGGAAACAGTTATGGCTAATTTTGTGTTAGCCTGTGTCTTTTGTCAAGTTTATAATTTAATTGAATTCATATTGTTCATCGCAGATTGTTCAAGTTATTTACAATGCCTGAACTTTCTATTGAAAAATATGCCTCTTGTTCTCGACAGTTTATGACTTCAAAAAGGACAATCCTGAAACCCAAAATCTTTAGCTTGACAGACAGATGCTTTACCTTTTGAGCCAAACACCTAGTTTTCTTGAGAAGAAAAGGGAAAGAGGGAGAAGTATTGTCATATTGCAGCCTATTGAAAGGTTTTGGAACTCTAATAGAGCTCTCCATTAATCAATTTCATCATGGCTTTACAAACATCATCTTGAGAGTACTGACAGTGTTATTCATTAATTTAATGAAGACTGATCAACCTATGATGAATCTATGTGTCCAATTGAAGCTGGACATTTTGATGTACTGTACGCTCAGTTTTTGAGATATTATTATAATATTTTGACATGTTTGCTAATGAAGGTATGAGGATTTCATAAATTGTATAATTTTTTTTCAGAAACCTGCGGTCAAGGAGGGGAATGCTACAGGATCACAGTTTTTACTATAAACAGAGAGGTGCTATTCTCGAATTGGTGGTAGGCACCAGTGTATGAAAAAGAAAAAAAAAAAAAAAAAATCTACAAATGCTACTTATTGCTATTAAAGTCTGATGTAGACTGTGATATAGTTGGTTTGACTACTGCTGACTTATTGTAAGTCGCCTTGGAAAAAAAGCGAAAAATGACGTACTAAATGAGGTAATGTGATGTAATGTAAATGTATGAAAGATTTATTTCATTTTTAAGCTCTCTAGGTCAAAGTGTTAAGATTTTATACCCATTTGCTCATTTTTTAAAAAATTTTGAGTTTAGAAGTTGATTGTAGCGTCCCCTTTGGACTAACCTTTGTCATATTCAAGTAAGTAGTGTTTGTGCCCATTGAATATGTAACAAGTTTCGAAGCTCTAGCTTTAACAAGCTTAACAAGAATTGGCAAAAGCATATTTGCGGTGCCCCCTATTTGCCAATTTGTATAATCACACAAACAAGGTTCTTTTCTCCTAAAGAATATATACCATGTTTCGTGAAGATTGGACACACAGTTGATTAGTTATGTCGCTTAGCTGTGTACTATGAGGGCCATTGTGTGCCAGGATCTTGAATAGGATAATCCACCATCAAATATTGATACTTAAATAAATACACTTATATTTGTGTGAAAAAAGAATTATGGACACAATTAAATGGAGATATAAGGGCTATATACAGTGTTTTCCTGTATATCATCATGTCATTACGGGTGGCAACATACTTTTCTGAGCCAATGGGCGCTCAGCTCCATCTATCGCAGTCGTTTCCCAATATGCATGTAGTTTTGCAGTTGCTGGAGAGCTGCAGCACCTGGCCCTAAGAAATGCGCATGCCTGGGTCCAGTGAGATTTCCTTGGCTCATGCAGTCGAATCGCTGGAGCAAGTCTGACAAAATTTCTAACCTTCATGCAACAGCGTTGATCAATGTTGATCACAACTGTGCAGGTTTAGCTAAACACAAATGAGCCCAGTGATTTGTCTTTGCATCATCCCCCATGTTAAATATAAACAAATCCCCTTCTAATGATGCCTTAAATCTCTATATGATATTGTGAGTTATAACTCATCCTTCCAAGTCAAGCACTGGAGAAGATTTCAGAATCAGAATCCTTTTAATCACCAAGCACAATAAATGTGCAAGATTTTTTTCTTGGTGACATCAGTGCAGAGACATTGACTACATTTACATGGACAGCAATAATCTGATGTTAACCCAATTAAGACAATAGTCTGAATAAGAAATTGCGATGTAAACAGCATTTTCTGATTACCTTAACCCGAATAAGGTCTTAGTTGGAGTAAGCATAATCGCATTAAGACGTGGAGTATTCTGATTTTAGTCGCATTATTGAGGGGCATTTTAGACATGCGTGAACCTTAATTGACCCCAAGCAAGATGGCCACATTGTTGGGCTGGGGTTGTTGCTGTCAGAACACACAGCTGAACTAATTATCATATCATGTGTGGACTGGAGAGTCTCTGACTTGACTGATGTGGATCAGGCATATTAGCATGAGGTAATTGGCACACTGGAAACTCACAACATAGAAATTCCACACCAGGGTTATATCAGGTCAAGGTTTTCCTGCACGTAGAAAAAAAGATGAGAAAATAATGAATAACTGGGGCTGTATGTCAGTGTGTGTTAATTATTATTTTCAGTTACGTCTGCAGTGCTTAAGTGTCCTCAGTTTCCTCAGTCTGTTGTGAAGTCTCCTGGCTTTTCATTGCATTAGTAAGTAAACTTGTGCATTGTTAGATTTTTACCTAACATTGCTAATGCAAAAATATCCTTGTTCAGGAGATTTTGATCATTCAAGTCGACAATTATTACATTCTGTAAATAGTAATGTATACTTACAGATCACAGTGGTATAAACAAATAAAATATATTTTTTTACAAAAACGACTAACGACTGATTAATCTTAATCACAGATGTGCTAGTTTTATTGTTGCAACCAAGGGCGGATATTTCATTTCACTGTTGGGGGGGACAATAAACAGAAAAATTTCTCAAGAGCAATTCCTGAAGGGGACACCAAAGGTGCCGCCAAAAGTACTGTTGTATTAAATGTATATAGAGGTCCATTATGAAACATTTCCATAAGCACTTCATTCCTTTCTTATGAAGATTTTATCAAATTGCCTTTGATATTACTGGGGTCTTTCTACTTGGCGTTTCGGTGCACTGAAAAATGATCGGATGTCTGTTTTTCTTTTCTCTGCCATTTTAACTGACTGGCTGACAAATAGACACACACACACACACACACACACACACACACAGCATGCAGGTTATTTACAGTAGTAGGTGAGATGCAACACCCATTAACTGAACTAAAGCTAATATATGCCTAATTAGATTTTGTTTTCCCGAAAAAGCAGATCTCTAATGTTTTGCTGTCAATGTGTAAAAGTCCAGAACGCTATGAAGCCTGCCAGAAACGTACTTATATTTAACATAATGTTTGTTGTAATTATGTCTTTTTTATTAATTAAGTCTTCATTTATTTCCAAAATTATGAACAAAATAACATAGTGGCAGCCATTTTACATGCAGTAAGAAAAAAATAATATACTTAGAACCTAATTACATAGGGTAAGTTAATCTTAAATATTATATTATAGAAATATTACTGTTACCATCTACAAAAGATAAAGTATTTTGGTATGAAATCCCGCATTTTAATTTAACCAACTATCCTGTATCATAAATACATGTCTGGCATTTGTAACAAACCAAACCGCTTGAAAATCGGTCGAAAATTCAGCGAGTTATGATGATTTTAATTGTGGACAGACCTCCTGCCTCCATAGACGTACATGCATTAGGAGACGCGGCTCCGTACCAACACGCTGACGCACAAGATTCAACCGCGAGGTAACGGAACAAAATGTAGTCTGATTACAATTGTGAATGTGTTTTATTCTATTGAGTGGTAGAAGTAAAGAAAAATGTCTGACACATCCTTTGTTTTAAGTTAACCTCAGCTACTTACTGGAGGTCAGCCACCACTGACACACTTCCAGAGATCCTCCACACACACTCGTACCGAGGGCTAATGTGTGTGTGTGGGGGTTCGGGGAGGCAGGTAGGCAGTGGACCAAACCACTGTGAGGCATATGAGAGAGGGACTCAATCTTTCGAAACTTAAAAACGCATTGTTTTGCGTCTATAATTAGCACAAGTGCTTTCAATGCATATTATTATATTATTTAAAATTATATAGTTATGTTTACAATGATATATTGAGGGGGACAACTCTCTGTTAGTCCCAGGAAGGGGGGGTCCGGACCCCCCTGTCCCCCCCGTGATTTCCGCCCCTGGTTGCAACCTGTCATAACTGGCAAGATATGATGTATGATATGATGGTAGCTCCTGTAAGAGTGCAATTCCATCTTAATAGAAAATTTGGTGTTGAAGAAAATACTTTGAAACCAGTACAGTGGATGGACAGCACCATACTGGCTACTCAACTGTGACACAGAGATCTTGTATATCACCTGTTTTTCCCACTGCTACAGCCTCAAGTGAATCAAATCTGTGCCTTGTAAATCAGCTCCAAAGTTAGATTTGAGAGTTAGATTTGCCTTTGAGCAAGGCATGCCAGTAAGGCCAATAAAAGAAGACTGCATTTGTCCTGGACAGCTCCAATGTGTGAATATATGTAACTTTGTAAAGATGAGCATTGCTGAAAAAGAGCATGCATGCTCAGCAGACATTCTCTAAGTGAAGAAAGGTCTAAAAATACAGCCATTGTGTTGTTATGTGTGGCCCTTCCCAGCAGACCCTGAAGATGGCGGTAAACTGGCTAGGACTGCTGTCCATGGGAGTGTTTTACCTGATTGTGCTGGGCACAGGCTTGTGGGCATCCAGGAAGTCCAAACGTGAGGAGAAGAAGTGCACAGGAAACCGCAGTGAGGTTACCATGGTCGGAGGGCGGGACCTCAACATCTGGGTCAGCATCTTTACTATGACAGGTATAATAATAATGACAAAAATCATCATCGTCATCATAGCTTGAAGTGCAGGGGAGTTTAAGGGTGAGATATTCATAAACTAGAAGATACAGGTTCACATTAAACTGTGTGGGCTACCTGAAAGCGCATGAATTCAGTAAAATCAAACACATATATATACAGTATATACAGTATGTGTTTGTGTGTGTGTCTAAGTTCAAATCTACACATGATCACCTAATTACATACCTACACTACAATACCTACACTTATATACCTAAAATTATACACACACACACACACACACACACACACACACACACACACACACAAATATGTAAACTATGGAAGCCCATTCCCGCCACTCAATAAAATAAAAAACGACTAAATTGTTTTTTTCTCAGAATTCTGACTTTTTATCTTACAATTCTGACTTTTTATCTCACAATTCTGACTTTATTTCTCACAATTCTGACTTTTTATCTCACAATTCTGACTTTATTTCTCACAATTCTGACTTTATTTCTTCCACTTCTGACATTATTTCTCAGAATTCTGACTTCATATCTCGGAATTCAGACTTTTTTTTTGGCGAGAAATAAGATATAAACTCAGAATCGTGTGGAAAAAAAAAAAAAGTCAGAATTCCGAGATATAAAGTCAGAATTCCGAGATAAAATTCAGAATTGTGAGAAAAAAAGTCAGAATTGTGGGAAATAAAGTCAGTCAGAATTGTGAGAAATAAAGTCAGAATTCTGAGATAAAAAGTCAGAATTCTGAGAAAAAAAGTCACAAAAAAATCACAATTTAGTCGTTTTTTATTTTATTGAGTGGTGGGAATGAGCTTCCATAGTGAACACATAGACACTAATTAACTCAAAACAAATTAACAAGAGAGGAATGATGAGTGACACTGAAGACAATGACCTAATTGGAAATTTCAGCAGAATTACAGAATAAGAACTACTGGAGACCTTTTGAATAGTTTTACTTTTGACCACTGGTTACAGCGCCACCATTTGTCCAATTACTCATATTTAGTCATATTTGCTGGGACACCAATCTGTATAATTCTTGTGCAAAAGTTTAGGTCTGTAGCATATAGTTGAATCTCACAGGAAATTGGGTTATAACACACTATCTGATAAGTCATGTCCACACTGACCTATCACAATCAAATTTGGCCCTCGAACACATAGACCAAATTCCAGAACATTTCTGAGATATCAACTTTTTGCATTTGTGTTGCCCCCTATCAGCTGATTGAATCTTATATACAGTATTTGGTTATAGTCCACTCTTGTACATATGCACCGAGTTTAATGATGACTGGACAATGAAGTTATGACCCATTTTGTGATAGACCACACCTGCTAGCAAATTCATTGGTTAATAGCCAAACAATAAAAGATACAAAAAATCAGTTAAATCAGTTTGTGCACTTTTAATGTCATCAATGCAGGTGGACTTTGTTTCATTTCTTTCTCTAAACTACAGCAAAAATTACTATCCTTTTCACTGAAGCGGTTGTGTATGTCCTATCTTTTTGCAGCTACTTGGGTGGGAGGAGGCTACATTTTGGGTAATGCTGAAGTAATCTACGACCCTACGCGAGGCTTGGCCTGGGCCGTTGGACCTTTTGCCACCTTCCTCAACCTGATTGTTGGTGCGTCTATTATCTCAAATAAAGTGCCAGATACAATATAGTGATACCTTTGCTTTATACTGTGCAGGGGAATTTGATTAATTGATTGGATTTACTTTACAAAAATATACAAGATGCTCAGTCAGAAGTCATCTTTAAGCACCAATTTAAAAATGATCAGGTACATATAACACAATAAAATGCCAAATACTTATGTCTATTGTGGTTCTTAGCTGACCTTTGTCTTGGAAATGAAGGATTTTTTTTTTTTACAACTGTTAAGTTTTTTGCCTAGAGGGAAGCTCGATTAACTCTTAGTTACCAAAATGCCATTAATTATTTTTTGCTATACTGGACATTAACTAATGAAGCAGAAGCAAGATGATTACAATAGCAATTGAAAAAGGTTGGACTCAAAGGTGTTTCACTGGTGATTAATTTCAAATTGGGGTGAGTTGGAGGACAGAGACATAATTTATTTTCAAAGCAGACAAACTGTCAACAGTTTAAAGTTAAAATGTTTCTTTCCATTTGTGTGTCCTCAGGAGGACTCTTCTTTATCAAACCAGTCCGGGTGAAGAACTATGTCACCCTCATGGACCTGTTTCAAGAGAAATATGGCAGCACTGTGACTGCCATTCTCTTCATCCCCTCTTTCTTCGCAGATATCTTCTGGGTAGCATGTGTGCTTGGTGCATTGGGTAAGTCAGTAACCAAGGAGTTAACTGGCCCTTTTGCAAGTAACAACAATGGTTGACAATATTTACCTCACTCAGCAAGTGAAATCTTAATCTA
This sequence comes from Centroberyx gerrardi, assembly GCF_048128805.1. Taxonomy (NCBI): domain Eukaryota; kingdom Metazoa; phylum Chordata; class Actinopteri; order Beryciformes; family Berycidae; genus Centroberyx; species Centroberyx gerrardi. Next base: position 12,869,485 of record NC_136020.1, read on the forward strand.
ACTGTGTATCTAAAGAGTTAATTTCTTGCATGTGTGTCTGTGTTCACACAATAATACAACACTGAAAAGCCTTTTGGTACATGAGTTAAAAAATACTTTAGGGAACACATCTTCCAGCTATTTGACCAAACGTATGATTCTGAATTATCCCTGCTGATGACAGATGCATAGTTTCATACATTTCACATTGAAAGATAAATATGAAGCAAAAGAACAGACTGTCAGTCTATGATTCTGGGGTTTTTGTTGGCTACCACATTTAACACAACACATGCCACTTTTTTCCAAAGCACCCCACGGTAAAATTAGTGCATATATTTTTGAATAGGCAGCCCCGGAGGGAATTGATTCCTACCACCTACGACTACCATTTTAAGATGGTGGCAACAGCTATACACACCAATTTTAGCTCGTTGTCCCAATACTTGAGATTGCTGAAGGTTACACATGCCTGACTCTGAGTTTATGTTGCTGGTTACAGGAGGAACAGTGAGCGTGATCCTGGACATCTCTTCCCCGCTGGCTGTGGCCGTGTCTGCAGCTGTGGCAGTTGTTTACACCTTGATGGGAGGCCTGTACTCTGTGGCCTATACTGACGTCATCCAGCTTAGCTTCATGCTCCTCGGCTTGGTAACTTCAAGTGATTTAATGGAAATTTCATGCAGTCACACATCTTTTCTTAGGGTGTTAAATAACAATGTTGCCTGTCTGACTTCGGGCATTTTGAGTAGCGGTGAAAAAGATCTTGATTCATTTCAATGGCTTGACAAGCATTGTAGAAAGGGCAAAATCATATTTTTTTCATCCACAGGATACAGTGGCTGGTGTATCCCTGGAGGTGCTATGCTCTACTCTACCCATTGAACTAAAGAGGAGTGCTACATAAGTCTCTTTCCTGTCTTTCAGTGGTTCTGCGTGCCCTTCGTACTGTCAAGCCCCTCCTCTGCTTACCTCACTGAGACAGCAGTGACCAAACTGTACCAGGAGCCATGGTTAGGCAAGCTGGAGCTGGCAGATATAGGCCGCTGGATAGATGACGTACTGATACTGGTAATGGATACTTAGGCCCTACTGCAATTACATGTCTTAAAAGGGGAATTCCATTGATATCTTTGTGGTTATTATTCTTTTTCGTTGGTATTCTGCAGTAATAGTAAGACTTTCCCTAAAATTCCTCATGCCTTTTTGTTATTAGTTGCTTATTAGTTTTAAGTTGTCAAGATAAAGGAAGAAGCCATCCCAATAATGGCATAAAAATGGCATTCCATGAAGTGTTTGAAAATCTTTTTTATGGACACGAGAAACAGCAGTTGGGGCAACACAACCAGGTGGCCGGTCAGTCTTCTCCGTCTGAGATTATGAAAAAGCAGTTGAGGGTTAGGTGCTTTGCTCAAGGGCATATCAGTGGTAGTTGGTTGAAGGAGAGGAGAGGAGAGCACCATGCATTCACTGTCTTCACCCTGATTTTCTGGTCACAAAACTGGTTCTCTAACCTTAAAGCTGAACTGCTGACCCTATGAAACCCTGTCTTTATTCCTCTCCTAGGTGCTTGGAGGTGTCTGCTACCAGGCCTTCTACCAGAGAGTCCTTGCCACAGCCACTGTCGCCCAAGCTCAGATCACCTGTTATGTTGCAGCAGGACTCTGCATCATCCTTGGCATCCCGTCGTTACTCATTGGGGCAGTGGCGGCCTCCACAGGTATAACTCTCAAAGTTAAAAAAAAAAAAAGATTTAAACCACGTTGTTTCTTACTCAAACCAGGTCACCCCATAAACGTTTTTCCTTAGGAGGAATTTTAATTTTATTGTTCATTTTCAATGTGCATTATGAGATACAAACTGCTGTACAGTATAGTAAAAACAATTACTCTATTTTCACATGTACTATTGTCTCCATAATGACATGCATTTATTAAAAAGATGAGTGAAAAGCCATGGCAGTTTGAGGTGCATATATTGTCATATGAGCATTGGGTTAGTCAAAGAGGAAATGTTAATTTTATCCATTAACTTCCACTTAATTCTTGTAAGAAATTAAGTGGTATTTAATGCATTCTACATGATCAGACATGCATAACATACACTATCAAATTCCACTGTGCTCATTTGTAATTCTTAGATATACAGTATGTGTTTTAATTATATGTGCTGTAATGCATCCATCAGATTGGAACCAGACCACCTTTGGTGTGCCCAGTCCATATGAACAGGGCAAAGCTGGTATAATCCTGCCCATTGCCCTACAGTATCTCTGCCCACCCATCATCTCCCTGGTGGGTGTCGGGGCACTTGCTGCTGCTGTGATGTCATCAATTGACTCCGCCCTTCTGTCCGCTGCCTCCCAGTTTGCTCGAAACATTTACAAGAGCATCATCCACAAGAAGGTGAATAAAAGTTAACATTACCAGCGTATTGTTATTGTTAACTCATGTTTTGCTGGTTGGAGTACTTTCTTTAATTTTACTTTAATACTAAAACAGGGAATGTTCTCATTGAATAACTGAGTAATGTTGAGCTGCTGAAATCCCTCGCAAATTCCTGTAGGCGCTGCCATCCTGTAGGTGATGGCGCTGCCATCACCTACAGGATGGCAGCGCCATCACCACTCACCCAAGGGTCCAGCTGTACCAGGATACAGGGTTCCTGTTCTCGTTTCACTTTTTAAAGGCTATTCATTCCCATGATTGTATTTTAGAACCTTGAGATTCAACACTGAGATCCACACCATGACTCAATAAAAGTAACTTGATGGCTTAAAATATATTTTCCTCTCTTTTAGGCATCAGAAGAAACAATCTTAATCGTGGTTAAGGTGTCAATCGTCTTGATTGGGGTGATTGGGGCAGTCCTGGCCATGGCAACATCCTCTGTGCACCTGTTTTGGATTCTCAGTGGGGATGTCATGTATTCGGTGATGTGTGCCCAGGTGATGTGTGTCTTCTTCTTACCCCAGCGGGTCAACCAGTACGGGGCCTGTACCGGCCTTGTGGTGGGACTACTGCTGCGAGCGCTGGTTGGGGAACCCTTACTAGGCATCCCTGACCTGCTGCCCCTGCCGGGGGATAAGATACGCGAGGATGGTCTCCGTGTGCGCTTGTTCCCCTTTCGCACTGCCATCATGCTCATCACCACTGGAACTATTGTGCTTGTGTCACGATTGGCTGTCTACCTATCTGAGAAGAGGCTACTGAGTGGGAATGTCCACAGACCTGTACACTGTGAACTACTACGACCAATCCATAAAGATGTGGATGAAAATGATGGACTAAACAAGGAACAGCCCCACTCTCCAGGGAGCAATGAGGAAGTGGGGAAATGTTGATTTTTCTCCAGAACACTAACACTTTCACACAGCATATGGGTGATGTAGTGTAATTTAACCTGACTCCTGTTTCATTTATCTCTCACCTCCATGACTCCATGTAAAACCAAAAATTGGAAAAATGAATATCCCCTTGTAATACTAAAGGATTAATTCTTTCACCTCTTGAGCTTGTTTATATTCCCATGGAGCAGGTGTGAGAAGAACAGTATTTGTGTGCATACATTCATACATTTTGTGTTAATCCGTCTGCCTGCCACAGTCTGGTAGAGAAGGAAAAATTAAACTGCTGGAGGCATCAGAAACTTAAGGACAGCTCAACAGAATAGTAGTCATATTAGTAATAACTGAGGTGCACAACGTCAACTGCTAACCCCCCTCTATCTCAATATCTTTGGTGATTGAATGAGTGCTTTTATAAATAAGCAGATGAAAGCTTGAGATGAATAAATTGAGTAAATTCTTTGGAAACACAAAATCATGTTTGTGGTACCTCTTTCCTCACATCCTACATGGCAATAATTCTTAGTCAAGAACACTTAAAAATGATAAAGGTATGGTAAGAGGCACTTGAATTAGCTCGATGAGATTAACAGGTCCTCCACACAGCGGTAAGGAGGGGGGCTACTTCCAAAAATTTGAAAGTGCATTTCCTAATTTCTATTCCCTCCCAAACTCACCCCCAGTGGTTCTTGGGGAGGAGGAGAAAACAATGAGACTTGCTGCCAGATATGTTTCATTGTGTTATAACCTCAGGGATAATTAGTGAAATTGTCTAGGATGCATTGCATATGAGTATTGTCCATAGCATTGCATAGAATCATATTCATCATATGAACAATTTTTATGGTAGAGTTTTTATAATTAGGAGTTCTTATATATATTTTAAATAATTATTTTAATTTTAAATTCATATATGCCCTATAATCCCTTTATTCATTTTGTACCTTATTTTATCCTGTACTATTGTAATATGCTTTGGCAACACTCAATACTACTTGATTCCTGCCAATAAAGCTTTTTCTGAATCTGAACTTGAGAAAGCCACTGCTTGCTACTATTTTATAGACATGTTAATTGGTAACAAGGATTTATAAAATGTCCTTTGCTTGCCAATATAGAGCAGTAGCCAATAGGTATTCAGCAGCCGATTGTAGCGGCAAGTATGTACTGTATATAGTAACCACTTATAGGAGTTAATATGAACACATAACTAGTATGTAAGGACATGGTAGTTCCTTTGAGCAGCTACTATATTAATAGTGGCTAGTATAAATTACTACTACATTAAGATTTAAGCTATCCCAATTTTGCAATAGTTGTGACAAATTCTAATTTCATACCACATATTAAACAGATCTCACAATTAATGCAAATGGTAGTTTCTTTAAATAATGAAAAAAAGAGACAATCAGGTTTATTTTATGCAAAAAATAGTCAAATATTGGTATGATAGTGTTACATCTTGTAGCTTCAGTTTTGGTAATGCTCATGTTGTTACTTGAAGGATAACTTGGTTCTCGATGGAATTTTATAATTCTTATGGAACCTCATTGGAACCCACTGCAATCTCTTCCAAATACAGCCAGTCTAAAATTAAAGCTTTGCTGTTGTTGACATTTGGCAGACATGAGGTTTTCAGTCATGAGTCACTGGACTCATGTTCAGGCTCATGTCTCTGATGATTGTTTTTAATGTGACTACTAAGGTGGCTTTTGCGTTTGAACATTTTCGAACAGTGAGGGCATGAAAACGCTCTCAGTCCAGAATGAACTAAGAGATGATTCCTTAAACAAGTTGGTCGCAAAAAGCGCTTCCCACAGACGGGGCACGCGTGCGGTCGCTCTCCTCTGTGATTTCGCATGTGGAGTCCCAAATGGCTTGCAGTGAAAAAGCGAGCATTGCACTCCTTGCACTGGTAGGGTTTTGTCCTTGTATGAAAACGCCGATGCACCTGGAGTTCACCTGCCGAAGGAAAACTCTTACCGCAGTCCATGCAGGTATATGGCTTCTCCCCTGTGTGCAGCCTTATGTGCACTGTGAGATTCCCTCTTTGGCTGAAACATTTTCCACAGTAGCTGCAGCAGTGGGCTCGGTCATTTGAATGAATTTTCATGTGTTGCTTGAGGTATCCGTTTGAGCGGAAAAGTTTGCCGCACTGGTGGCAGAGGAAAGAGGTGGGAGTATTTGTGTTGTGCTGATTTACGTGCTGCACGAGGGAAGCCAAGTCAGTGAAAGACATCCCACATTTGTGACAGTCAATTTGGTCTTCAATGTTGTGTGCTCTTCTATGGTCTTGCAGCTCGTTGACACCGGCAAAGCTCATATCACAGTGACCACACAGCAGTGAGTTTTGACTGGATGTCTTGCTACTACTGGACAGAGACACTGATCTTGGCTTTCCTTTCTTTTCAGCAGCCTGGACCTCGTGTTGTTGCACATGGAGCACAAGGTTGCTCAAGTTAGCGAAGGACTTCCCGCATTTGTGACAGTCAAGTGGTTGATGACTTTCTAAATGGATTTTTAATTCCTCTGCTCTACTAAAGCTTTTAGGGCAGTGACTGCACTGCAGTGGGGTTCTCTGATCTTCAGCGTCCAGCTCATTTCTCGTGTCTTCTTTCGTCTCAGTAGCAACAGGGATGTCTAGTGCTGATTCCTGCACCTTTTGCCTCGAGCTCCTCTTCAATCTGTGCTCCCACTCCACATGGTATTTAAAACTATTGAAGAACCTGAAAGACATTCCACATTTCTGGCAGTCAAATGTTTGTTTCTCCTGACTTTTTCTGCCTTCGGTGGCCTGGACAGGATGGTTCGATGAACACCGGTGTGCCAACTTCAAGCGGAAAGATGTGAAACCGTCCCCACACTTTAGGCAGCTGTATGCCACCTGCTTGCACAAAGTCTTCTTGTGATTGGAAAGACTTGTTGAGAATCTGAAAGTCTTTCCACATTCAAAGCACTTAAACTGTCCTCCTTCCTTGTGGACCTGTTGGTGGTTGACCAGCTGGAACTGGTATGCAAAATTCTTCCCACATTGAGGGCACTGGTAAGAGCTGAGACATCCAGTGTCCAGTGTGCTCAAATCCACAGAACTCAACTCTCTAGATCCTGCAGGTGAAGGAAGGTGAACGGGTGCTGATTTGTCTGCTGGATGAAAATGCAAAAAAAAAAAAAAATTAACTGAACAATCCGTATTTCATATTTTGATCTGACATGTCACATAGCCCTTTAAGCAGTCACCACATAATTTGATTCAATGTTGTGCCAATTCCTAAATCCTTAGGGTTGAACAGTGCAAGTGTTTTTCTCTGTATTCATCAAGAATCTTGGGTGAGTTTGAACTGAACCTGCTCTATTTGAAATATTTACATAAACAATATTTGAGTCCCATGCAGGAATTACATTTGTATTTCCTCCATCTAAACTTAGCCAGCATTCAGCATAACATGCAGTAAACAGTGACTGATTTGCAACATGACTGAGGAAACATTGGCTAAATGTATTTGCTTATGACTGCGTTGGCAATTGTTAATGGACCATATGCATTTTTAGTCTCACTTTCAGTTAATACAGATTAATACAGATTAATATAAATTAAATCTTACCATTTCTGTCAAATTTAAGGAAACATCTGTGGCTCTCAAGCAAACTCTTAAGATTATCTGTGTGCAAACCAGACCAGAGACCGTTGTCCAGGTATGAGTTGCCATTAAAAAATGAAGCAACCTGTAAAAGAAGATTGAAATCAACAACATGCACCTATGGAACACTAAATTTTGGTGTTTAAAAATCAATACGCCAATAATGATTTAATGTATTTATTATTATTAGCAGTATCATTATTATTGAGGGGAGGTGAAAAGACAGATTTTCCCCTCTGGGGATTAATAGACTATCGCAAAACAAGAAATTAATTATATATTTGTAATAAGCTAACTTTCAATACTAATACTAATAAAACGAATACTAATAATGCCAAAAACCCACCTGTTTGAAGTTTGGGACTGGAAGCCGTTCCTCTAGCTGTGAGAGGAAATCACAGACCAGGGAAAGCAGCGCTGCATCAAAATGTGGTTTGAACTCCACAAGAAACACTTCCTTAGGAGGGTGGAAAAAAGTCAGAGTTAACATGAGCACAGGAGCAAGCTGCAGGGAATAATAATTGTCAGAAAACAATAATAAAATAAAATGCCAGACATGAATTAAAAAGGAGAGGAAAACAGGCAAATAGAACAAGAATAAGCAAAAACAAATTATATAGCGACCTTTCTAAAACACTGTGTTTTATGAAGTGGTTTCAAATACAGATTAAACAAATTATTTTAATTCACTTTTCAATTTCAACTGGTGAATTTTATATTATTGAAATATGTCACCTGGAGAAAGTGCTGACTTTCCTCTTGGTTTGCCAGTACAGTTTGGGAGAACTTGAGGAATTCAGCAACAGGTGCTTCCACATCACTGGCCTGACAGAACAGAGTCATTGTAAAAGGAGATTTAACCAGCTTGTGCAAACCAAGGCCAATAACCTGTACACCATACAACTCATCTCACACTATAATCATTGTACAGATTCTACGAGGATCACATCTACCATGCGTGAGTCAATAGGGGGAAATTAGCTTTCAGACTAAACTTGGCATAACCAAATCTTGGTGAGTCAAATTTTTCACAGCTGTATGCGCAATAACAATGCAAGAATTGAGCAGGAATATGCTATAACTTACAAACCTCAATGATTTGAAAGGATCCTATCTTGTTGAGGAAGGCTTGGATGTCACATGTGTTCTCCACATTGAATTGCTCAAACATGATCTGCAAATTTAGATACAAGTAAACGAAATAAGAAGCTAGAGTAAAACAGCGGTTCCCAACCTTCTTTTGGTAGGTGACCCCACATTAAGCCCATATTTCTCAAAGTTTAAAAATCCCTGTCTAACTCATCTGCTTCTCTTTATCTACATCTCCTCCTTTGTGATTGGTATAGATTTAATAAGGGAAAACAATATGGGATAATGTCTTTTACCTGGATTCACCTCATCTGTGTACTTCATGAATATTTTGTACATTCAGTGTCTGATAATATTATCTTCTTAGTTTGACATATATTATTCATTTTCATGTCAAGGCCTCCACAGAGGGTCACAACCACAAGTTTGGGAAAGCAAAGTCTGGTATCTATTAAGACTTTGATACATCATGTAGTATCAAAAAATTCAAAGTTATGTATCCTCACAATGGGATTTCAAGTAGTTGACTAGTTTATGGGCATTTCTACAGGAAAATAAAAAATATATAGTCAAAGGAGATGTGGTGAAACTGAGTGGACAAATTATACACAAAAAGTTTATTATTATTGTTTTGGAACCAGCCTTGAATGTCTTTCCAACAACTCCCTCTCCCTTGGCATCACTCACACTCACCTTCGCTCTCAGACCCAAAATGAGGAGCGTTTTCTTTCTGTGGGTCAGAACCTGAGGGATGGTTTGAGTCACCAGACAGACAAACTCCTCTAGCTGTCCGTAGTGCTTGCTGCTCTGATGTTGTGCCACCTGCCACATGCAAGCTGACATGAGTCTCAGGGGCGGCACCAGAAGCTGCAAGGTAGAAACTGAGAGTGGAGGATCTGCAGAAGATTTAGAAATGGGGAAGAATTTGTTAGACTCTATTTTTGCCATTTGCAATTCCTTTATTTTTGTATATTACAGGTGGCAAAAGAATGTTTTTGTTTTGATATTATTCCACTGACTTGGCAGGCTCTTTCATGTTGTCCCTGTAGTTCATTACTGGTGAATGATTAACTCTACCATTCACGAATTTATATTAATTCATCAATTTATAACATAAACAGCTTTCTGTCCTCCTGAATATGGGCATCTGCTAAATACATAAAATGTAAAGTAATATCACAATCTTGGAGTCCACTTCAAATAGCCTCATTCATTTCTGTAAAACAGGAGAGAAATATTAGTTTTGAAAGTAGCGCTGGTTTCCCTTGCCTGGCTGGTGGTTCAGTCTGACTGTTAGCTAACTGGCTAACGTTACCACAACTAACTAACGTTACCTGTTAGCGACATGGCTAGCTCGAGCTAAGGCTGTAACAAGGAAAATAACAAGCACTTTAATAAACTAAGAAGAGTAACTCTCCACCCGTAGTGGAAAATTTGAAACTGTCGCTTGACCAATTCGTTAATATTTTAGTAGGTTAATCGTAACTTAATACCGACCCATCTTTCCATTACTGAACCCAAAACCTGCGGTTCCTTTCTTGAATCTGGTGACATGAGACAAACCTGGTGCAGACTGCCCCCTGGTGGGCTGGAGCCCCAGAAAATAATTAATACACAACAAGAAAAGGTAATTCATTAAGTGTGATTATTTTATTTGGCAAGCGGGGTACAGGATCATACTGCACCAATGGAAACATTTTAATAAAAAACAACCAGGAGATTCCACATATGATTGTGCTAATACCAAAAGCCTCACATATTACAGAAAAATAGAATCTCCAAAGTTTATACAATGTAAAAACAGTAAGCATCTTTATTTGTAAAGGGACTGTCTAAGTAAAAAATGCTACATGCAACGGTATTGAGCCACCATGAAATGGATGTTTGAAATTGCAATTTTGTGCAACAAATTAGTCGTGAGAGGCTGAAAGTACAATAAGCCACACCATATAACACATCAATGTCAAAGCATCAATGCAAGCACAGCAGCACTACTGATCTGACATCCTGGGAGGTTATTCTGGTTCAGTGAACATTATTTCTGTTCTGTCCAACTGATATCAGCTAGCATATTTTGCATCTTGATTCTATTGTCCCAAAATATTCATTGGCATGTGTTTAACTCTCTCAGTACTGTAAGCACTGTAATCAATGGTTACAACCGATCAAAACATTGTGAGAAATAAACTCACTCAGCTTATTGTTTTTACCATAATTGTTCAGTTGTAATTAAAGATTCCAGTGAGATTGCCTCAAGACTTTGACATGCAGTTTCAGTATTTATTCTGTCTGGAATAAAATAAGCAGCTGAAATGTAAATATACTGTATAGTCCCAAAGCCTGAATTACTAATTCTTTTAGGTAAAAAAAAAAAGCCTTGAACCCAAGTTATATCGATGATCATACTTGCATTATATGCAATGTTGAAATGCTTTGCAATTTTGTCAATAAAAAGCTGAATTAATGTCAATAATTTCTTGACAATCCATTAAATATACAACCTATTATACAACCCTAAGGCTGAAATCTAACCGGACAACTTTATTTTGGCCAGGCTTTACTATAGGCTTTATTGTAGCGATGATACCCAAGAGGGCGTTCTGTACTGTAATTATGTAATGCAAGGTTATTATGGCTTGTATACAGCAGTTACCAACACATGTAAATTGACTGAAACATTTTCTTTAAAGTAGCATACATACACAGGAATAAAAAACAGGAGAAAACATTAAAGATCCCAAACTAGTTCCCTGGTTAGCACGAGTTGGCATAGCAACAAATAAAGCACGTCTTGTCCAGCACGACTGGAACGTGTCTTTGACCAATCAGATTGCTTGTTGAAAAGACCCGCTATATTAAACAGAATCAATCATTTCACAGTGCTCGTCTTATTGCATCTCCTCCCATTTACATTTGCGTGTCCGAATATGCATTTTCATAGTGTGCGCTTGCGTGAATCCTTTCCCACACTTGAAACACTGGAAGGGTTTTTTGTCAAAGTGGATGAACATGTGTCTTTTCAGCAAATTAGAAGTGGGAAAGGATTTCGGGCACTGACTGCAACTGTAAGGCCGCTCTCCCGTATGACTTCGCGTATGAATCGTCAAGTGGCACTTTGCGATGAAACCTCTCCCGCACTGCTTGCAGGTGTACGGCCGCTCGCCCGTGTGATACCTCATGTGCAGCCTCAGCTCGCCGGAGGAGAGAAAAGCCTTCCCGCATTCTGTACACAGGTAGTTCTTTTCCCCTTTGTGCATCAGCATGTGTCTCGCCAGATGCTGAATCGAAGTCTTCCCGCAAATGTGACATTTATAGGGCCGGTCTCCCGTGTGAGTGCGAACGTGCATCCTGAGCGTGGCGGAGCACATGAAGCCCCGGCCGCAGTGCGAACACTTGTACGGCCTCTCGCCCGTGTGAACGCGCCGGTGCTTGGTCAGCAGCCCCTTGCAGGAGTATCTCTTGTCGCACTGGTCGCAGTGGAACGGTAGAGTGTGGGTTCCTATGTGGCGGGTCAGAGTCGACAGCTTCTTGAACACCTTCCCGCAGCGGTTGCACGTGTGGATTCTCCTCCTCATCGCGGCGATGCACGTGTCGGTCTCGCCCTGCTGGGGACCGTCGCCCGTCTCCGTCCGGCTGGGCTCCTGGACCAGATGCTCCCTCCTGATGTGCTGCAGAAGACCTGCCACTTGGCTGTGAGAGTAGGGGCACAAAGAGCAGGTGTGCAGTCTTAATGGTGCGAGGCGACGGAAGTCTGGAAGAAATAAGATTATAATAAGATTGAGGTTATAGAAATGAGCTTTGTGTGCAATAGAAATATTGTTTACATTTCTTTTAATCTTTGAATTTTTGTCCATCCTTTGTACGATCAGCCTGCATGGAACTATAAACAAACTGCTATGTGCACAATTTCGGTGGGGAAGCAAAATATTTTTCATGGGTGTCTTCAATTGGGTGCTGCCGTACCTGGGTGCTTCACAGGGACCAGGGCCTTCCTTGGCTTAACTTTCAACCTCAGGACTTCACTTCTTCTGCTACAGTCCTCTGGAGTCCATTCATCATCGCTCTGCTTTGCTTCATCAGCCTCCTCCTCCTCCTCCTCCTCTCTGCTGTGATCAGATTCTCCTTCATCTTGGTTGTCCCTGTCTGATATTGATTCTGTTCTGTATCTCCTGCATTTACTTCTGTACTCCTGCCTTGGTTTTGCTTTGTGAGGAAGAGACAGTGTAGACAAAACCGTATCGTGAGTAGGAGAGGAGTAGCCTGTGAGGAGGAAAAAACAAATCTGAGATATTTGCAAAGAAAATAGTTTCCTCTTGCAGAAGGATAACCTCATTAGCCAAGTGGACCAGATGCCTCCTGCATGTACCGGTCTACAGCGTGGTTAGGGGCACAAATGGGTTACATATTTGAGTTGTACATGTTATGTGTTTTAAACCTGAGTGTATGTAACTGGTGGAAGAGAGAACTTTTCTAACTTTTGACTCATTATATTTTATTTTCATAAAATATAATGTAAATGAGAAGCAATATACAAGGGAAATTTCTTTGTCTTCTTGTTAATAGTCTAAATATTCTCAAACAAAAGAAGTGGTTCAGCAGTTCAGGTGCAATTTTTAAAATTTAGACTTACATTTGTCCATGTTTCTTTGCTGTCGGTGATGGTAGAGCAGCAGTGTCTGCAGTTGATCTGGTTCCAAAACCAGTTGTCCACATTCTTCCATGACAGCGGGGGCAGTGCTGAGCCACTCTGCAGTCTGGAAATGATATGAAGAACACATAATGCAAACCTAAGAAAATAACAACCATGCACGCTAAGGTTATACAGCATTATAAACCATTTCCTGACTCTCTGTTCAGTATCTCACATATCTGACAAATATGTTTCTCTTATATTGGGGTCTTCTAATTATAAAAAGAAAAGGAGGTATTTAGGATAATTCGTTTTTTTTTTCATCCTTCTGCAATGTTTGTTTGTTCTAGACATTCTTTGGCAGCGACTCCACCTAGTCACCACATCTGTTAACCATTTTCTACTGTGAGGCAGTTATACAGCTCTACTGCTGCTTCTAGTGGTGTTGTGGACATAAGTCAATCTGTACTGAGGGGGGCCATTTGATAATCCTGACATACCCGCTCTCACCAATCCCCCTTTCCTTCAACATCCATGCCATGTTTCTACATATTAGGCACTCTCTCTACCATAACACCATAAGGGATAACTACACCAGGTGCAGTGCACTGGTAAATGTAGTCTACTATATAATTTATTAATGTACCTGTTTGACATCTGGTATAGGCAACAGTTTATCCAGTCTGGAGATGAATTTCCACACTAATGTATGCAGTGTTGCTTCATACTGTTGGCCATAGTGAATGGGGAAGACCTCCTGAGTAAAAGGTACACACACACACACACACACAGAGAGAGAGAGAGAGAGAGAGAGAGAGACAGAGAGAGAGACAGAGAGAGCAGATTTCAATCTTTTTGACTGCAACTCAACTAATTGCTACCATCTTAATATTTAAAACAGAAGTACTGTATTTACTAATTCACAACTCATGATGATACACAATATAAGGCTATAGCATTACTGACTGTTGCTAGTAGCAACACACAATCCATTATTAGACACTGCTTTAAATTAACAACTGTGTTAAGAATTTCTGACCTTGAAAAATGTCCTCCTCTCCTCTGGGTCCTTCAGCAAGGTATGAACAATCTCCACAAAGTTTGACTTTGAGTTCTCCAACTCCTCACTGTCCTATTGGCATGAAAAATAAATAAATAAATAAATAAATATGGTAACAGTAAACATGTCATCCCTGAAGAACGATGCAGGCACACCTTGGACCAATCAGTAAAGAGATGCATCATCCCTTGTTGTATTAAAATTGAACTGGTGGTGTAGCAGCTACTAAGTTTGATTTTTTTTTTAAGAATATTTTTTGGGGGATTTTTGCCTTTTGATAGTTGACAGTAGAGAGGCAGGGAATATTGGCATAAAGAATAGGGGATGACATGCAAAGGTCCCAGGCCAGATTTTAGGTTTTGCACAATTCAAAATGGTGGAAGAAATGAAAACCCGTATGTGCAATGGATTCACCATGAGCCAAAGAATCTGAGGGAAAATATTTTTTTCTCAACCTCATGGTTCAGGAGTTATTGGCCAAAACGTACTGGTGTAATTTCTGTTGCCCGACTAGTTGGGCAGTTTTAGGGCAGAAAAAGAAGAAGAAGAATCCTAAAAACAATAAGGTTGAATCCCCAGACTGGCTGGGGAGACTGGATGGGGAAAGTGAATAAATGGTGCAATTCCCCCAACTACTTCAGAGGAGCTAGTCAGTGGCCAGCAGCGGAAGGCTGTGGTTGCCCTGGGCAGCTTCCAGTTATGAATGTTTGTAACTGTATGAGTGTGAAGCTGGGTGGTGCTTACAAAGAGCAACTGAGCTCAATCTTCCATGGACGAATAAAGGTTATTTAAAAAAAGTTCTTCTGGCAACACACAGCTAAACACAACACTTGCATGATAGGAATCTGGCTGCATGTGTAGTAACCCTGTTCTGACTCACCCAGAAATCCACCACAGTGATTACCAAGGAGCATGAGTGCTACTGAACTGAAACATTCAGTAGCACAGGAAAGAACATTAGGATCTGTGTAGATAATGCCTACTTTGCAGCTGCACATGTGCCCCTTTTGTCAATTTTCTAAGAAGCATGAGATTATTTTTAGGAGCATATGGTACTAAAATGGTCCCACTCTATAACCCTGAAACAGTATATTGGCTCTTCATTGAAGATCAGAGCCAAGGAAACAACCAACAAGCATCAAGGAGACATCAGACATAGAGACACAGAAAGGCTCTGGAATGAAACCGCACAGGATAAAGGAGGCAGGCCAGATCAAACAGCTACTAAAGTGCCTCCACTCTGGAAGAATTAGACTAAACAAAATGGGAACCTCCTGCCGTGGCGAGGGGGAAAGATCATTGCCTAGAGGAGAGTGAGATGGAGATTCATGGGGGATGTCCTCGGTGCTCTCAAAGGGGCTAAGAGAGTTAAAAGAGGAATGCTACTGAATACGGGCTTTGAAGAGTCTGCCTTTGCCCTAGGAAAGTTCAGTCTCGATCAGTAACCATTCCCTTCCCGTCTCCTTACATCAGAGAGGAGTCTGTCCTGCCCCTAGTCATGTGATGCTCCATGTGACAACAGAGAATCGGTTCAATGTCTGCCACACAACCAGCTAAAGATCTGCTAAGGTGCTGAGGGAAAACAGTCACATCCATAAACAAATACAGGAGTGCAATTAGGTCCATGCACTTTTCAACTGAATGCTGAGCTTTCACCCTATGCGACCAAGTCAGCATTTAAGCAAAAATTCCATGGATCTAAGATTGAATGAGCAGAATCCAGAATAATTTTCTGGGTGTAGGGGTCATTTTCTTGTCTGGAACTGAAAGCACTTTGGACCACAAAATTAGTTTCTGCACAAAGTCAGCTCATTCATTGTCAATGGTGCAGCTCCAGGATCTGAACTGGATTAGAGCGTCACACAGATTGTTGGTTTTGTTGTTTGTAGCTTTGGGTGGGAGCTGGAATCAACTGAAGATTTACATGATCTTTTATAGGTTGAACAAGATTCATGACTGTAGGGCTCATAAAACCCATTCAAATAAATACATAAATAATCTATCAATCTAAAAATAAGGATGTTTTTCTAAATTTAAAACGTACTGACAAGAGGGATTACTCCACAACATACTACAGCCTACCTGCTGGGCATAGTTGGAGCCTTTCGCCAGGTTGTGTATCACCTTGAGGTGCGGCTGGATAACCAGCGGGTTAGCTGTGCTCTCACTGCGACACAACTCCAACACCAGCTGGAACACACAGATCACAACATCTTTACCTTTATTCCCCCGGTCTAATATCTGAAATATCTTTCTTTGTTATGAGTCATGAATTTAGTAACGTATTTCTTTTGTTTTATTTTCTTTTTGTTTGTCAGCTGATACTAAGTTGTACTTTTAGTCTCTACTGTCTGTTTTGCATTGTCTGTTTAGTGCTGACAATTGTTTATCTATCTTTTTATGTGTAGACCCAGGGCAGATTAGTGGCGTTTACTGTGTAATCTAATGAGGTCCAAATAAAAAAGAAGGAGGAGGATATGGGGAATTTCTTGTTATTTGATTGTGAGTCAATTACACCTCAAATGTGGGTTAGTTAATGATAGAGATGCACTGATACCTCACTGCTAATATCAATGCATTTTAGTATTGGGGAAACTTGCCAATACCAATTCCCTGTTTTAGACTGGCACTGGTTTGGTATCTGAAAATAATACCAGTACACTCACAGTTAACACTCCAACTAGAGTAGATTCTTTGTGCTAACATTCAGGAAAATGTAAAATAGAAATATAATAATTTAGTGGACATATTCACATATTCATATTCAAATTTTTTTTTTTTTTTTTTAGCTTTAGAGTTTAGAGTATATTTATTTGCACATATAAAAATGTTAAAACACAAAGAGAAAAATAATAAAAAATTGTGCAGGTGAGACAAAAAACGTAGAAAACCACCTCACCTCTAAAGAAAAATAACATGAAAAAAAAAACATAATTGGAAAGTCAAACTATGAGGAAAATGCTCGTAGTATAACAAAAACAAAATGAAGCTTTAATGTCTCTTACCCTCGCCCTTAGTCGGAGCAGCAGCTGAACCGTCTCTCTGGGAGTCAGCAGCTCTGGAACCAACTCCGTCACCAGTCTCACCAGCTCCTCCACCTTCCCGTAATGCATCACATTACAATGCTGAACCACTTGCCACGCAAATGCGCACATCAGACGCAAGGTTGGAACCAGAAGAGACAAGGCTGAGAGGGACAAGCGACCGCCTGCAAATGGAATTGAAAACAAACATTTGAAATTGACTGAAATAACAGAATGTACAATGCAAGGTACAACACAATGTCCTTTATACACCATTACATTTTAACGTGTTTGAAAAGATCCAGACCCATTTAGACATATTTTAAAAAAATCCAGATCCAGAAGTTTTGGAGCACCAGATGGGTCAGATTTACTACACAAGGACAATTCAGATAGTGTCAGGTAAATTGTAAATCACAGAAAAGTATAATAGATTTACTTTATTATCACTTTATTACTCACTTTATTATCAAATGTGTCAAAAACCCCACCCATCTGGCACCAAAAGACTTAAACTAAAAACTATTTCCTCTACCTTTTACATGTGTAAATTTATGTCTATGATCTATTCCTTAGAATACAGTAGGAATAGTAATACCGCAACACTGATGACCATTAGGCCTATTGTTCAATAACATTCACCTACGTTTTGGAGTTAGAATGGGAGAAATCTACATCCAAAATGCCTGAAATCCTGTCAAAAAAACAACAACAGAAACAAAAGAACCCAAGTCATGAAACTACTTACTGTACCTAAGTCTTCCACCTTTTCAGGGAAGCCGTGCTGTGATGTTTCCAGAGACGCAGGAGCTGAATCCATGACTCCGGCTGCTTCCTCAGCCTCAGTCTCTTGCCCTTGATGGCCGAGGACGTTATCCATGACGGCAAACCATCTGCTTTGTCGGTGTTTCGAGTCTTTCTGCTCCTTGACCCTTTTGTACTCCTGTTTCAGCTTTTTTATCTTAAACCTGCACTGGTTCGGGGTCTTATCGAAACCCAGGGCGGCGAGCTCCGAGCTTAGCTGGGCAAAGACTTTCTCGTTTCTCACCGTCGATGTGAGCTGCTCCTGGACACTCCCCTCTGCCCACCAGGCCAGCAGCACTTGGACTTCGTCAGGCGTCCAAATAGTCCGCAATTTATCTGTGAAAAGCAAGTCGACCTAGTTAGACCTGCAACACACTGACAGTTCTCAAAGATGCAGAATTATATCTGAGAGGAGCGTTTTATACAGTCAGTCCTAGTACTTTATCTAACAACAAACAAGCCTAGATCAGATAAAGTCAGCAGCTGCAGGCCTTTTAGAGAATTCTCCACTCAATTCATAGCTTCCAAGAATCCAACTTACATCTTTGGTATATTTCAATCAGGTTTTAGAAGAAAGCACAGCATGGAGAAGCTCATTAAGGCAGCATACAATGACAACAGATTTAGGTAAAAGCTCTGTTTTAATCCTTCAAGATCTTAGTGCAGCTTTTGACACTATAGACCACAACATCGTAATTGATCGCCTGAATTCGTTCAGCTCACATCTTTATCTGAGAAAACTCATCATCCTCAGCAGACATTACTTATAGGGTTCCTCAAGGTTCAGTTTTAGGTCCCATTCTATTTGCACGCTCCCTCTTGATCACATCATCCATATACACAATATCTCCTTCTACTGCTAGGCTGACAACATCTACCATCTTGAACTATGTTTTTAACTACTCCACCTTATAGTCTTTAGATAATGAGGTTTAAAAACACCCAGCTGTCTCATATATTACTTTCAGACTAAGATGGTTCTCAGGTTTAAACATTTGTCACAAAATACAGAGCACAGGCACGTCACACAATACCACTCAAACAAACAAAGTGTACTACAACCATGCCAAGTAAAGCATTCAAAGTAATTACAGTTCATTCCGGTCCTTGAACTCCAGGCTACTGAGGTTTAAACAGTTATGACGGAGCATAATGAAATTCATCTGAGGCAACACTGTTAAAAGTGAACTAGACATGCATCTATAGCTGTGGCCAGTCCCTGAAATGGACTACATTACATGCATTACTACTGCCATTACACAATGAATTACTACTGCCTTTACATACCATTTGTATGCTCATCTTCAGGGGATCCAGGATGCATCAGCGCTGCAGGTGAATCTGCCTCCTTCGAATCATTTGTCTCATTTTCAACATTTTCTCCTCCTGGGTCGAGGACACTATCCATAATGGCAAACCACCTGCTTTGAATGTGTTTGGAGCCTTTCACGCACTTGATTTTTTTGTAGCCCTGTTTCAGCTTTTTCACTTTTATCCTGCACTGGTGTGGCGTCTTGTTGAACCCCACCGAGGCGAGCTGATTGCTGAGGTAGGTGAAGACTCTGTTGTTTCTCACCGTGGAGAGAAGCTGTTCCTGAACGTTCGGCTCTGCCCAGAGGGTCAGGAGCACTTGGACTTCGTCGGGCAGCCAGACGCAGTGGTTTCTATCTGTGAAAGCGGCAAGAAGCAAAAATAGAATAAAGAAACTCAAATTAAAAAGCTGATATTTAATTCATTTTTTAAGAATTTTGTAGCACTTCAGTCACCTAGTTACAAGGTGTAATTAGGAATTTGTTTCTCCACATATCGCCCTGAGACAAACATATATCACATATCAGCAGAGGGGTCAGAGGTCAGCGGCAGCCTGGAGCACGCATTGGTTCAGCGAATTACTTAAAGGCAATTTGACATGCATATTGGTTACAGGAGGCATTGGTTGCAGGAATTGAACCTGTGGCTTAGTATCCAGTCCACCCTGCTACCCCCGGTAAATATCGTTGTATAAAAAACAGACAAGAAAATATGCAAATAAGGACAGGCTGTGAAATGTGCTCTGTGTCTGCTGAAAGTCACTGTCATAATCTATCAGAAACGATACGATACCTTCAAGAGGAACATCCTGCAAAGTCGGTTCTAAAGCTGCAGCGCAGGTTTTCACTTCACATCCAGATGGATCATGAGAGAC